>NW_021681032.1:412425-465639 GCF_001412515.2 Diachasma alloeum
GGGGGGGGGGATACGGCATTTCGCGTATACCCACTAAGTGGACGTGAAACTCCCCCGAGGGTACATTCTCCAGAAAAAAACAATTTCACTATGTACATTTCGACCAGATATTTTCGCGCACAAATTGATTAGAACAATCGCTCGAATTACAACGAGACAAATTGCATAAATAATTTATGACCCAGATCTCGTGAGCGTGTTGACAGGGGTATTATTAATATACGCGCCCCACGAACAAAGGCACGGGATGCTGCCAACTGTTATTCACCTAAATTTCTCCACACAGCTCTGGTTAAAAATTACACGTCAAAATGCCTCTTAATGTGATCCCACAGTCGTTAAATTAAACTGTTTTTAGATCGTCCCCAAATCCGGGTATTTTGAGGCTCTTCGAGTTATTTGGGAATTGCAGAAATGCTCGTGAATCCATGAGTGGGGGGGGGAGGAGGAGGATCGAATGAAGATGATTCAGTAATTTGATCAGACCCTCGAGATGCTCAGGGGGAGCCAGGTGGATTGATGAAAAACACGCTCATGCGAGAATTGGACGATATTTTTTTTAGACATGCGAAAGCTTTCGGTTTGAGAGAGGTTTCTGAAGGCTTTCCTCGCAAAAAATACTGTAGGAAAAACTACTAGAGAAGAGAAAGCAGCATTTTTCAGACACAGTTGAATTGAATTATTATTTTTTAGATGATAAATCGAACGAATTTATTAAAATGTAAACATTCTGCTTTATATAGTTGACACATTTTCAGTGACGTATTAAATCAAAATTTATTATTATTTTTAAATGGGTCTATTATATTATTTATGGGAGAGACACTTTTATACGAGAATTGAGCTATATTTTCATCTTAAATTCTCCTCTCGAAAAACTTGAATAAGAAACACTAATTAAGAAAAATGAGTAGTTTTTCTAAAAACAAACAAATTTGTTCTCGATCGAACTAAAGAATTTATTCGCCTCATTTTATTTCATGAATTGTTATTTTTTAGATGATGAATTGAACGAATTTATTAAAATGTAAACATTCTGCTTTATATAGTTGACACATTTTCAGTGACGTATTAAATCAAAATTTATTATCATTTTTAAATGGGTCTATTATATTATTTATGGGAGAGACACTTTTATACGAGAATTGAGCTATATTTTCATCTTGAATTCTCCTCTCGAAAAACTTGAATAAGAAATACTAATTAAGAAAAATGAGTAGTTTTTCTAAAAACAAACAAATGTCTTCTCAATCCAACTAAAGAATTTATCCGCCTCATTTCGCCCACTTGAAAATTTTTTACTGCAACGAATAAAAACCATAAAATAAAGAATTTTATTTGATTGAAATGCGCAATTCGCTCGTTCGACTAAATTCCAGTTAAACTCCCCTGAAAGACGACAGTAAAAATCAGACGATATTTTGATTTTTATTAGAATGTTCGGTACACAGCGCACATGTAATTTTACGAGGGAGAGAGATCGATAAATCTCATTCGAAGAGCGGCTAAAACAGGCAGCAGGGGGGGAACAGAAGCAATGGGGGTGGGAGGCCATTCACAAGGCAAAAATGTAACGCTCAGTATGACGTATCGATTTGCAAGGGGCCCACTTTCCCTTCTTTTTCCGACGACAACTCGGTCTCATCGAGTACACAGTCCCGCACCGAATATACCGCACTCGATTACCCCCGGGGTGGAATTTATATCCAGATATTTCCCATCCACTTCCTGCGCAGTGAGATAAGATTGCTTGATTCATTGGGCTTCAGTACTTTAATTACGCGATTCGGTGATATATCGGTGGAGAATCGTTGCGGAGAGTGAATATTCTTGAATTGACGATGAGGGGAAAGTCGAGAGAACAATGTTATTTCGATAGTAATGAAACAATTACATAAATTGATGAAAAAAGAAGACCTTATGTATAGTCTAAACCAATTAATATATGAAATTGAAAGAAAATCCTATTTTTTTCTATGGATTAAGAACATTTTATTCTAAAAAAATTTTTATTGTCAAATGTTGAATTTTTAAAAAAAATTTTATTCACTGAATTTTTCAAGTGGAATCTCTCGAAATATTCAACAATTGACATGAAATTTCAATAAATTTTAGTACTGAAACACCAATTTGTTCTGCTAACTGTTATTGAAAATAAATTGCTGAATATTACGGAAATTCAATGGATAACTATATCCCGTTTTCAATGCATTTGAAATTCATTCCACTTAATGATGTTTTTGTAAAATTTATGGGAATTTAATGCCACATTAACGATCATTGCTAATGTAAAGTGTTAGTAATGTCTCGAACTTTCGAATTCGAGATAAATTAATACATTCAATTGGAATTGAAAGAAGACCCTATTTTTCCGTGGAATCTCTCGAAATATTCAATAACAATTGACATGAAATTTCAATAAATTTCAGTACTGAAACATCAATTTGTTCGGCTAACTGTTATTAAAAATGAATTACTGAAAATTACGGAAATTCAATCGATAATTATATCCCATTTTCAATGCATTTGACATTAGGGCAATGCCCTTAATGATGTTTTTGTGAAATTTATGGGAATTTAATGCCACATTAACGATCATTGCTCATGCAAAGTGTTAGTAATGTCTCGAACTTTCGAATTCGAGATAAATTAATACATTCAATTGGAATTGAAAGAAGACCCTATTTTTCCGTGGAATCTCTCGAAATATTCAATAACAATTGACATGAAATTTCAATAAATTTCAGTACTGAAACATCAATTTGTTCGGCTAACTGTTATTAAAAATGAATTACTGAAAATTACGGAAATTCAATCGATAATTATATCCCATTTTCAATGCATTTGACATTAGGGCAATGCCCTTAATGATGTTTTTGTGAAATTTATGGAAATTTAATGCCACATTAACAGTCATTCCCCATGTAAAGTGTTAATAATGTCTTGAACTTTCGAATTCATTTGTAAAATTAAACACCTCGTTTGCTTAATTCTCCAGTTTGCTATCATCGCATCAAATACAAATTCAAATTTTCATCGGCATTGGAAAACCCATTAAAACTCATTAAAAAACGTTAGAAATAGTGAATTTCTAAAAACATCAGGGATGTTAACCCGAAATATCGTGACGAAAACCTCTATCAACGCACCCACTACCCCGTAAACACGCGTCCAAGATATTATCGTCCTCTCAACTCCCGAAATACCACCTCAGGGCATCAAGTCCTCCCCTTATTTTTCCCCATCTCCCCAGTAATCCAACAATAATCGATGAAGAGATTATCCCACGGATTCGTCAACATCCCGGCGTCTACTGTTACATGCACCATGAATTTTTCCAAACATGCGCAACGTAATCAATAATCCCCGTAAAATGCAAACATCCTCCTCCGCCCCCAGGACCCCTCCCCCAACAAAACCCACGAGGATGAAAAAACGGTAAATCCCGGACTAGGAGAGACTTAAAAACTGCATAAAGAGAAAAAGTTTTAGTTTTTTAGAAATTTAGAAGAAAATAAAAGGTTTGGAAGAATAATTCTTTGGGGGGTGAATGATAATGTATTTTTGGCTTTAATTTGAGAATAAAATGTTCCAGAAAATCAACTGGGTTTTGCGTTTCTGCAGTTTTTTAGAAATTTAGAAGAAAAGAAAAAGTTTGGCAGAATAATTCGTTGGGGGGGTGAATGATAGTGTATTTTTGACTTTAATTTGAGAATAAAAAGTTCCATAAAATCAACTGGGTGTTGCGTTTTTGCAGTTTTTGGAAATTTTTATTTTGTTGTAATTTCACTAAATAGTGAAACTCACTTGAATTTTTATTACATTATAATTTCAAGGATTTTTGCGATTGAAAATTCAAGATTTCATGGGAAAATCACTGGAAGCTGCAACCTCTAATGCAATTATTTAATGAAAATTGACAGAAATCAGGAGAATATTGGTAAATGTATTCTTGAAATTACAATTAATTGAAAAAAAAATTGTCTAGCATTAAAAAAAATTATTTTCATAGAAAAAACATAAAAAACGTATTTCTAAAAACTAAAAAAAATTCTAGATTCCAGAAAAATGCATTATAAATAAATTTTGGCTGTCATTTTCGTCTGAAAATCTGTATCACATTGTAATTTCGCTAAAATTTACGGAAAAACATCAGAAACCCAAATTTTAATTTAATTATTCCGTGAAAATTTATAGAAATCAGGAAAATTCGGGTGAATATGTTTTTGAATTTTCACTTAATTAAAAAAATCACCAAAAAAAGCATAATCGTTTTCAATTTATTGAAAAACATTTAAAAAGCTTGAAAAATTGCATTTCGATTTTGAATTAATAGAAATTTGAGTGATTAATCGCAAAAATTTTTACCTAAAAGCTAAAAAAATCTAGATTCTACAAAACTGCACTTTAGAAAAAATGGTTTCCAGAATTCTGAAAATTCTATCTCTTTGTATGATAACCGGTGATAACACCAAGAGTAATTTCATCCAAGAGGTTATGCCCGTATCTGGGGCAATTCCCCTTTGAATCTTGATGTTTCCACTTGCGTTTTTCACCGCCCGAAACAAAGAGTGACATTTTAAAAGAACAAAGAGACGGACAGATCGATGGGCATAAACGGTGGACTCGTTGACCCGGAATTCACTTCGTGTTTATAATTTTCGTCAGACCCAGTAAACCACGTTCTCCCGGTTGCGTAAACCCCGCGTAGCGCTGCAACTCGCTAAACAATTCATCCGCTCAAAACCAAAAACATTTTAAAAAATCCGACTCACTCAATCCCGTGTGCCCCAGCGAGCGCAAGTCCAGGAAGGACCAAGTCATCGCTTCCAGTGCGCCAACGTCTCCCAAAAGCCACGAGACCCGGCATTGTCAAGCCGCAAGATGCAAACGCAGATGCACTCAGATTTCCAAACACAATAGTATTTAATCTTCAAACCGCAGTGGCACGCATGCATGTGCGTTAATGCACGAGTGTTCGTAGGAAATGCACCCACGTGGACTCGTATAACTGGTGTCCAGTGGGCGTTTCTCGTGAATAAATCTCTTGTTTACGTCTTTTCGCTGGTATATTCTTCGGTTAATACCGTTGAATACCCACGAAACGCGTGAAACCTGAGCTTTATAATAAGGGGCACACCGAAAATAATGCCCGCGGCGTTCGAAATTACACCTGTCGGCGATAAGTGATTGCTTGGGGGATGGGGAAGGGATAATTTCGACGAATTATTGTCACAATATCGCACGCGGGAAAATTCAGGAAACGGTTTTGCAAAGTTTTTGGAAACGATATTTGCGTCCGAATGGATTTCTGAGCTGATGAATATTTTTTACAACTCTCTGGAAAAAAAGACGCAGATTTCGAGGCCAAGCGTTCACCGCTTCGCTGCTGACATCACATTTAAGAATATCAGGAATACTTAAAAACCAAAATATGAAAAAATTGATTTTTTCGTATTTTCATTTTCAATGGGCTGTTTAATTATAAATCAAAAACACGGAAGTGTTTATAGTTTAGAGAACTCGAATTAAAAGATTTCGACGGCTTCAATGCAACGAATTTAATGCGATGCGCTTCCAAAGATTTAATAACCCAAAAAATTAATCAAAACCTCACACAGATGAAGATCATGATTTTAAAAAATCAAAAAATGAATGATCATCGTGAAAAAATATAATGAGGAGAATCACAAATCCCCATTAAAATGAAAAACCGATTTATTCATAATTCAGCAAACTCCAAGACAACTTCAATCAAACAATTCCGATCACTTCAATAAACCGAATTTAATACGACGCGCTAGAGCCCCACAAAATCCTCAACTCTAAACAAACTTAACCCGAAAAATGATTGAAAACATTGTATCACAAAACTGAATGACAATCCTGAAAAAATCATGACAGGATAAATCACAAATCCCCATTAGAACGATCCCATCTCTCTCGCGAAATTCCTCCGTATCAATTCAATCAATTACTCACCAAATGAGATGAAGAACGAGAAGAAAAGCACCGGGCACAACGAGATCGTCGCTTCCGACGCTCCATCTTCTTCGGAACACCACAATACCCGGCATCCTTCACATCCAGCCCAATTAGCGCTGATCAATTACAAATAAATCCTCAATACTGCGTAAACCCCGTCGCTCTGGGGTCGTCATCGCGATCCCCCACGATCACCGGGTTTAACCCTGACGATTATCATCGTCTAGAGCCCACCAAAACCCTATCCTCACACCGCCAGCATTCCCGAGCCTCTTGCAAATGTAATTCCAGTTGTCGCGAGTTTAATTCCTCTTTCGTCTCCATCCACTGATGCGAGCTCACACGATTTCACACGTGAGTGGGCACGAGTTTTCGTCGTCCTCTGTTCTTCAAACCTACTTTAACAACTGTAAATCTCAACATCGGGCGGATAATTACTGCCCCAGCAGTGCAGCAGAGTCAATTAATATCCATTATCGTTTGTTTATCCGAGATCCCAGTTACATCACTTTAATTAAAGTCTACCCTTTTTCCTCTCCTGGAGCCACTCGTGTCTCAATGGTTTTGCGAATACTCTCCCTTTGGTTTTCATTATTCAATTGGCCACTTATTTCCACTCAAAGAACGCTCGTTTAATTATCGAGAGAAGCGATTAACATCGTTTGCGATTAAAAACTCAGAGGAAACGTTTTGTTAATTTGAAATTGTTCAGGCAATTGCTCATGAGGAACTGCTCTTTTCGGGGGGTGAGGGAGTCCTCGGGGGTGTCACGTGCTAATGTCACTCGGCGATTAAAGCCCTCTCAGGTGGATTTCAGAAAGGGCAAAGTGAAAAAATGAACATTCTATTTTCATGGCCCGCGAGGCAATACCACCTCGAGCGCACTGACGCTCATACCAGTGGGAATAATTTCCTCTTCGGGGTGCCAGGACGGCGTCGGCGTCTGACGCCTTCAGCGCCTGCGTACATCAATCTCATCGCGAACAACATCTGAATGAAGATGTACAAGTAACAGCATTTTTTTTTTCACTCTTTTTGCGCGTTTCTCATTTTGCTTTCCCAATGTGGGAAAAAGTAAATGAGAACTTGGAAATGGGGCCGATGGGCTGGACTCGATTGGGGGATGCTTTCCATCCTTCACCCCAAAAAGCCACCGCTATTTATATTGACAATCGATAATTGAATTATACTGGTTGATTAATCGTTCATTGGATTGTTAAAGTAGCGAGATTAAATGAATTTTATTTTTTATTTCTTGGGGAGGGCATCGCGTGCTTATTCCCTTGGTAATATGTGGAACAATTTTCTTGGGCTCCTGTGAACAGCCAGGGTAAACTAGTTTATGGACAATTATTATTTCCAACCCTTCTGGCTTAATCAGGGTGTTGTTAATGGTAATTGGAATCGAAATATCAGATGATAAATATCACGTGGATTAGGAGCGTGATTTGAGAAATTATTGTGGGGGGGTAGCTAGTTCGGATTAAAAGGGAAAACTGATTTATTCATTTGGGAATTTTTAGTCAGTTGTCTAATTGGACTACTCCAATTCTGACAATTCCCAGTCATCGACTTTAAACGAATTTGAGAATGTGAAAATTTTAATATTTATGAGATGGGACTTTTTAGATTATGATGTTTAGCCTTTTATCGATGATAATTTGTTGTGTATTGAATTGAAGAAAAATTAAATTAATTCGATTTAATTTAATTCAAGAAAAAATGGGAAAATTAAGACATTGTATGAATTGGGAGATAGCCTAGTCTAACATGAATTTTCAGATACCCTTGTTTTTAAAAATAAAATTGAAATGCTATTGTCTAAGTGAAAGTAAGAGACGATCGTACATGAAGATAATTGAGAGGGAGGAAAAGAACAGATACGTGACGATATATTAATTTCCAATTAGTTGTCTAATTGCGAAGAAAAAACACGGAAGTGTTTGTAATCTAGAGAACTTAACAGTTCAGGCGACTTGAATAACTCGTCAGCTCAGTGAAATTTAATAACGTCGCCAAGTTGATAATCATCAAATATGATATTTATATCGTGATATTTCCCATGTGATATTTCGTCGATGGTAATTTCTCGCGTTTCAGTTTCTTGCTTGGTGGTAGTTCTCAATGTACCAGTTGACAGTCTCTTTTATCGCCTCGTCGAAAGGTGTGAATTTAAAATCGGGCAGATGACTTCTCAATTTTTTGTTACTCGCGGTTTTCTTGTGTTGTCCATCGGAGGCACTTGTGTCGAAGACTATTTTACCTCGAAAGCCGAAAGCTTTTGATATCGTCTCGGCTGCGTGAGCTATCGTCACCTCGTCGGTCTCGTCCACTTGAAAGAAGTTATGAGTTGAGTTGATGTGTGTGCGAATGTCATTTCAATTTGGGTTCAGTACCTGATAGGATAATTGGCTCGGGGGAGTTGTAGGCACGGAGGACCCAGATGAATAGCTTCGCTAAGTCTAGACTGTAGATGAACTGACGAAGGGGCTTGCCGGTCCCTAGTACTGTGAAGACTTTTTCGTCTGTGTTGCCTGCAATTGGATTAATGGGATTGTTAACGAAGGATTTCGGTGGTCGGCATCTGAGTGGAAAGGACCAGCGGTTGATTTCATGCTGAATTTTTTTGGGGTCTTTGGAAGCTCGGAGATTCACGGAGGAAAAAAATTCAGAGAAAACGAATTTGAGGGGAAATTTTATTAGATTTCTGTTGAACTTCTGCTGAAAATTCTTGAAGTGTGGGACCAATTCTGGTAAAGAATTCCGCAACTTTATTGCGCTTTTTTTAATAGAAAATGTCTAATAGAAAATACTTCATAGGAAAAATCACGGAATTTTATATTTCGGACTTTTTCTGTTGAAACAGTTTTCATAAGAATGCCTCGATATGGATTTCCCAAGTTTTTCCACTCCATTTTGCTTGTCATTTCAATAAAAGAATTTTAAAAAATAATTTTTTTAATTCTCAAAAGAATTCTTCAAAGAAAGAATTTTTTAATTCTTTTAAAAATTAAATATTTTGTAGAATTTTAAAGAATTTTTGGAATTCTTTTAAGAATTAAAAAAAATAGAAGAAACAAAAAAATTTAACAAATTTGAGCTTAGTTGTGCAACAAACATAATTAAATTGTTGTTTAATCTTTGTGTGCGGTTTAAAGATGAATAAAATCCCCGCTGCGAGTGCATTCTCAATCGATACAATCCTGGGTAGCCAGTCGTCGACAATATATCGACGGATTACCGCTGTTGGCTACGCTTCAGCCCCATCAACAATCCAATCCAATTAAAACTAATGCAACTGTATACGGATTCGATGCGGTTTGCCTCCGAGATTTCAATAATCCAGTCATCAATGCAGAATATTTAATTCTAGAATTCAGCAATCGGAGGTTGAAAGAGATAATTCAACTCAATTTTAGAACGAGATTTCGATGGACTGTGAAATTTTAATAATGCTGAAAAAACATGCAAAAATTTCATAGAAAGACCTAGAGCTTTCTCTAAAAAAATCCAATTGAATTTATGTTAGAACTCTGTAAGAATTCTCTGGATGTCGTATCGGAATTTTATTAAAAATGTTTACAGCTGTTGATTTTTCTGGTTTTTTCTTGGGATTTTATTAGGACAAAAAAATGAAAATACAGCAGAAAAAACTTGGAAAATTTGCCACCACGAATTTCTATAGAAAAATCAAAATCTCAATCTCCTATAGAAATGGCTTAAAAAATAAATAGAACTCCAATTGAATTTTTATAGGACAGAATTTTTTATAATAGAATTTAATGGAGGATTCACTAGGTTGTTCTCAGGGATAGCCAGATAGGTTAATATCAGGGTTTTAGGGGAAAAAATAATTAAATTTTAGGTTTCACTGAAAACTCAGTAAAATTCCCCAATTTTAAGCAGCTTAAAGTCGAGAATTCCCTAATTTATTTGAATTTCCAATCTAGTATGTATATTCAGTGCCGAATTAAATTGAATTTTCAGTGAAATCTTAAATTTCATCATTTTTTGTGTCACTGTCCTAAAAATTCAAGAATACATTTACCGGAATTTTCTGATTTGCTATTAATTTTCATTTTCAGGGAAAAATAGAACTGAAATTTACAGTTCTCTTTGATTTTTCCACGAAATTCTGAATTTTCAATTACGAAATTCCTCGAAATTCCAGTGGTAATTAAATTCGATAAAAATTTCCAAAAATTGTACTGGAAATTTCATACAAAAATATTCAACTTGTAATTGACTCACCATCCTTGATGATATCATACATCTTGTGCATGAGTCCTGGTATGACATGACCGGATTGAACATTAAAATTGTCATGCGGTCCGAATACGTTGCAGGGAATGACACTAGTATACATTCTTCGGTGCTGCTCGAAGTACCCACGATTAGCGATATCTATGAGTCTCTTAGCATAGCTGTAGCCGTAGTTGGAAGGATGCGGGGGTCCGTTGTGTACCTGAAGCACATCCAATAATTAACATTGAGGGACTCTTCCCCAGCGGAGTGCATGCAGCCATTTCAGTTACCATAGTCTCGTCAATCGGATAAGTCGTCTTATCAGGGAATATACAAGTGGACAAGCAAGACACTACTTTGACGACGTTCGTCTCGTGCGCTGTTTGGAGGACATTGTCGTTCATTAGAAGATTGTTGCGCTGGAAAATAATTGGGGTGACAATTTCATTAAGGGGTGATTGGATGGGCCAGACATATCTTGGAATTCCAATTTTAAACGCTATAGGTCGATCCAAAAATATGAATCTGTTGTAGATTCTGTTTACATCAGGGTATTTTGCGAATTTAGTCTTGTTTTTGATGTTTTTTGATGCATTTCAAGACACAAATTCTTTTTCATCAATTGCAATATCATCAATTGCTCGAATTATTCTGGTTATTCAGTTTTCGTCATTAGAACGGTCTAGTGATGAAGAATGAAGGTCTTATTAAAGGAAATAAAATACAACCTTATTCTCTGTTATTTGAAGAACTGCAATAGTTTACAATGATAAAAAAAATGAAAAGATTTAGTTGATGTTAAGTATTAACGAATGAGGTGAATAGTTTAGAAACCGTAAGAATACATGTTATTTTGCGAATTTAGTCTTGTTTGTGATGTTTTTGATGCACTTGAGGACACAAATTTCCTTTCTAAATATCATCTATTCCTCGAAATATTCTAGTTATTCAGTTTTCGTCATTAGAACGGTCTAGCGATGAAGAATGAAGGTCTTATTAAAGGAAATAAAATACAAACTTATTCTCTGTTATTTGAAGAACTGCAATAGTTTACAATGATAAAAAAATGAAAAGATTTAGTTGATGTTAAGTATTAACGAATGAGGTGAATAGTTTAGAAACCGTAAGAATACATGTTATTTTGCGAATTTAGTCTTGTTTGTGATGTTTTTGATGCACATAAGGACACAAATTTCCTTTCTAAATATCATTAATTGCTCGAATTATTCTGGTTATTCAGTTTTCGTCATTAGAACGGTCTAGTGATGAAGAATGAAGGTCTTATTAAAGGAAATAAAATGCAAACTTATTCTCTGTTATTTGAAGAACTGCAATAGTTTACAATGATGGGAAGAATGGAAGAATTTAGTTGCTGTTAATTAGGCTCCCAAATTATTAACACCATTTGTTAACTATTAACAAATATGGTTAACAGTTAAGAAGCCCTAAGAATACATTGAATTCCCAAATTTCGTTAATAAGAAATTGTTTTGAAATAGCAAAAAAATCTGGAAGAGGAGAATAGAAACGTAAAACGGATGAAAACATTGAAATATTTCCATTTAAATTGAAATTCTCAGTTACGTCTTTTCCCTAGAATGTGTCGATTGAAAAACCTTGATAAAAAATAGTTTTGCAATTACCAAAAAATCTAGATTGTGGGACATGTTATGGAAGAGCCCTCCAACCATAGCAGCCAGATGAATCACATGTGTTGGTTTGTATTTATCAAATAGAGCAACAGTGCTTTGTTTATCACTGCAAGAAAAATAATACTGTATAATAAATTGGTCGGGCGGCCTCAAGACGTTTTAGTGAGTGTCATAAAAACAGAGGAAATATGTCAGTACCATTGGAACAATTTTTAATCGCCTCACCATAAATTTGCGTCTTTGGAGCCAACGAAAATCCACTTCTCGTCATCTCTCTTATCAGTTTCAACAATTTTCTCGATGGCTTTGCCGACGAGACCGGTTCCACCCGTTACCAGAATAACTTTTTCACCCATAGTTCAGTTATCTGTAATTGAATTTCGATATTTATTATTGAATTACACTGGCTGGAGGTTATATGTGAGCTACCAATGCGATGGAGAGAGTTAATTTGTAACGAAAACCGAGAGCTTGGGCAATCGATAGCGACTGATAACAATATTTCCAGATTTTTCCGGGTGCTTTTGAGCCTATTCTACTGTTCGTGAACAAATGAAATTGAAAATGTTGCGGAGGGGTGTTGTGGTTTTTAAAAAATACTAGTGGCATCTGGAGCTGATCTTCGTGCGCTCCGAAAAATCATTTCGGAGCAGGTTGGAGGAAGAGTGACGGAAATTGTCGAGGGACTGTTCGTCTCTCTTCATTCAGACACTGATGATTTTTTTAATCATTTGGGCATTCTTTTAGAAATTTGTTAATGCGGTTTTTTATAACAATATAACATAAATAATATAATATAATATAGAATGATATATAATATAATATATATATGATAGTTTATGTTGTTTTTATAATAATATAAACTATCTTATTATAAAAAACACAATTTTTCATTTCCATAAACAATCAATAAAAACGTTTATTTAGGGCTTGTTTTAGCAAAAACATTTGTTTTTGTTTTGAAGGGAAAATTCGAAAGAAAATTATATGAGAGAATTTTGAATGTTTATAAAATAGCCAATTCTATAGAAAATGCCAATAGCTATTATTTTACAGAAAAATTTAGTAGAAATTCATATTTCTATAAAATTCTGCTACAAAATTTGAATATTCTAACTTTTCTACATTTTTTTCTTCTCTCTTCGTTGAAAAAGATGGCAGAAAAAACTGAGAAAATTTGAGGCGGGGAATTTCTATAGAAAATATTTCAACAGAATAAGTTGTGTAGAAAAATCTAATTCTGATGAGCAAGAAAATTAATCGTGTCGGGAATAATCAAACGCCAAAAAAATCTCTTCTATTCTTCCTTTACTAATAAACTCCAAAATGAATAAATAGCAATAATAATAAAATTCATAATCATCCCGAGATAATTAAAACTCAAAAAACAAAACGATAAAAATAATTTACAATGAAGATTCCCAAATTTCTGCAAAAATGAATTCAAAAAACCGAAATGAATGAATGACTAAATGAGCTGTTATAAATGATTAACCGTAAAATATAAAATAAAAATCCCCAAAAAATTAACAATCCCTCGCATTATTCCCCCATTCTTCTAAAAAAAAACTAAAAAAATTGCAGTTGAACCGAAAAATTAAACGAAACCGGGGAAGTAAAGCCGCCAGTGTCCACCGACGGTACTACCTTTTCCTCCGTTTTACATAATACAAAGGGTTAAAAATCCAACGGAGTTAAAAATAATGCCTAGTCCCGGAATTCACAGCTAGTGGCGCTGGGCTCGTGCGGCAAGGCACGATCGATCGTATCCGAGGGGGTGTTGCTTTTTTTCAATATATTTATCATTTCCCTTTCCCCAATTACCGCGAATCCGAATGAATTTTGATGGCGGAGTATTTTTCAACGTCATTTTCCGCCCTTAAAAACCCTATCCCCCGGCTTTCGACGATTTCAAATGACTCCGTTAGTCCCTCACGACTTTCCGCGTTCTTTTCTTTTTGCCGCGAATACTTAAATCATGTAACGATCTGCGCTGCGCACCCGCAGCGTTGCCAGATCGTCTCTCACCTCCCGATCAAATCCTCGACGCTTCGAGTTTGCGGACTCCAATCGGCCGTTTCGAGGGGAATAAATCGGTTAATCCCGGGCAAATAGAATTCTTAAAAATCCCCAGTGCCGCTGTTAAAGCCTGATGGAGTTTTAAATTGAATTTAAACACCTGTCGTTGGGGCATCGAGTGCTCAATCACGGAGACATGGCAACCCTGTAGAACCTTCAGAATCCCTCCGACAGATTCGTCGAAATCAACGCGGGTGTTTTTGTAATTCTCAATCGTGGTGCACCGTGGGTCGGACCGAGGGTACCGAGCTAAAATGGCGTCAACCTAGTGCGGGTATACGCGCTTCCCGGACAGCCAGCAATCGCCCGTGAACCAAACAAAATGCCACGAGCCAAGAGAAACGTAAGTTAATCAACAAATATTTATTTTCATCCACTGTCAGGGCTCGTGATAAATCGCGGGGCGAGAGAGTCCATCCGCCGATGGACTCCGTCACGGTGATATCCGGAAGTTGATTGAAAAAACAAAAAATAATTCTACTCTACGTCGGAAGTCACGCTCTTGTCAATTTTTCGGAAATATAGTTCGCGGTTTTTTGCTCCACTGTCGCATGGTTTCCGGCCCATCGTTCACCCGTTCGTCCACGTTTTTTCGTATCAATCGCTCATTATCGGCGTTAATGCATCTGGGATATTTTTTTTACATCGTTAAACTATTGTTAATAACTAAAGAATGAAGAATGATTGAGTTAATCCGTTGAATCGGATGAATTTTTGCGTTTCGGGTGGCGAAATGACCCCGAAAAATCGCCAGCACCGCTGATTTCTCTCCACATGGCATTTTTCACCGAAACCCAAGTTGAAAAAAAAACAAATTCCACCCCGTTCCCGCCCCTCTGCAGCGCTACGATCTTCGTCTATTTTATTTCTCATCTCTCCGCTCTCAACCCGCCTGTCAGCCAAGCGGTCTCTCGTGTTTTTTTCCCCCCGTTTTTTTTTTGTTGAGTATTTTTTTTTGCACTGGGGATCCCTTCGCTGAAGTCGTCTCCTTGCAGTCGCGAATCTGGGGTGATTTACGCGGATCGCGAGAGCCTTGAGGAGTCGATTGCACTCGATTCACGGCTGTTCACGCGAGCGCGTGGATAATCTTGCCATTAATCGAGTAAACGCGGTGTTTACGAGCTGTTGTTTGGGGCTTTGTCAGGTGCATTTGGCAGAAGTTGGGGGATTTACTGGGACTCGAGAGGTGGGAGACAGATTTATCGGAGAGCTCGCAGGATTTTTGCGGGGGGCAGCGAGCTTTTGCGGCGTGAATGTGCAGTTTTGGGGGGATTAATAACGTGGGGTTTGTGCATCATTTTTTATCTCGAATGATATAAGGAATTCGGAACTCGTGGAGAGGGATCAACGAATTTTATGCAGGTCTGGTGGTCACAACGTTTTCAAACATAACCTAGATTTTTAAGACGCGATTGTCGCGTTTTTTTGTTGTGAATTTTGGGGGAAAATTTGCTGCGAGATTTTTGCAATTGTTGGGGGCTCTATTTTTGCGTCAGTGGAGGTGCTGATGGTTTTTGGTTTTTACAGTCGAAGAAGTATAAGGATGCAATGAGTGATGAGAGCAGTGGAAGTGACTTCGATGACGACGAGGATCCCGATAAAATCGAGGTTCCTGGTGAGTTTATTTCTCGGGGGAGATGGGGGTTTCGGGTGACGGAGGAGTGATTGGTTTATTGTTTTTGTCAGGCGGGGGGAAGGACCTGGCTACTGCTGCTGGCATCAAGGAGGAGATTGCTGGGGATGCTGGAGGGACTCCAGGGGTTAAGGTCGAGGGAAATCCTGGTGGTGAGCATTTGTCCAGAGAGTGCAGCTCAATTTATAAAACTATTTGACATTTTTTGTTCAAAACGTTTTTTTCCTCTTTTTTTATTTCAATCTGTTTTTTTATTGGGAATTAGTAAAGTGGTGATTATTTCAATAGGAATGCTTCAATTATGAGAGACGATTTGTTAGTTCTAATGAATTCTCTATTGAGGTCAATGCAAGTTGTTGGATCAAAATGAAAGATCATCAAGTGTTAATGGATTGATTTTTAAGTAATAAAACCTTTATTTGATTGAAATGAAGGATATCTAATCCAAATTTGAAGCTTAAAATTCTAAGAGCAATTTTTTAAAATAGTTTAGGCGTAGAATGTCAAATATTCGGAGCCTAGTTTAATTAATCATCAATTAATAAACATTGCATGCACAACAGTAGATCTAAAAATGTCGTTAGAATTTTTTAGAGGTTTTTCTATTTATTATTATTTTTGAAAGTGAATAAATTGTTGTCGTTATCTCAATGAAAACGTTAATTGTTCGAAACATTTATTTAATCGTGTATGTAATTATATTTTTATACTCACAAAAGCTATTTATTTTACGTGAATAGAATGAAAATGGAATTCAATTTTAATTTTCAATGAATGCAATTCCATTTATTTGATTCAAATAAAGTCCATTCAATTCAAAATTGTTTTTGAACACTCCAAGAGCAACTTGTTAACAGTAGGAATGTCAATAGAATGAAATAAATAATCCATTCATAATTAATTAATCGCGAATGGAATTGAATTGATAATTAATAAATTATGAGACATTGAGCGCATGCAAAAATGATTTTTAATTTCCCAGTGAATCCAAAAATGTCATCAAAAATTCCTGGTGGCCTGGTAACGAAACCCGCGACCCCAGGGTACGAAATGGTGAGGGTTGGTGGATCCCAGGGGGCTCCCCAGGGTTTCCCCAATCAAGCACAACTCAATCAAATGGCTCAGTTCGGCGGTGGAGCTGGTATGCCATTCGGTAATTTTCCTCCCGGTCTCGGATTCAACGCAGCTGCACTGTTCCAACAGAGTGAGTCCTCCCATTATTTTTCAATAATGTGTTTAGTCGCCCGGTCGAATTTTTTTCATTGAAATCATAATGTTCGTTACTGTTTTAGTGGGCAATTTCATGGGCAGCTTCATGGGTATGTCTGATATGAACATGGGCGCCAATCCATTCCTACAGCTCTTGAATCAAAGTGGGCTTCATCCGAATTGGGCTGCTGGACTGCCAGGTTCGTCATTATAACTATCATCTCATTATTTTATCGCAGAGAATACTTATTAACGAATTATGGAAATTGAAGCGTTTTAATTTCCATAAATTGAGCGAGTTTTGTTTTTTTAATTTATTTCAAGCTTTTTTATTGGGAATTAATTAAAAAAAGAGATGGAGCCAATCTATTTTGACTCTGTCAATAAAAAAATTGAGTTAATGAAAAATTAGTTTAATTTTGAATTAAGAATGCTCATTCTTCGATTGATGAATATTTTAAAAGGTGGGGAGGTGTTACTCAATAATTTCTGTAACTTGTTTTTTCTCATGCTAAAAGTCTGTTCATTGGAATTCCAGTCGATTCGATCGAACCCTCGTTACCATGGTTAAAGCACAAATTCACACTATTACCCAAGTCGAGTGACAGATGAACTTGAGTTTTCATTTTTTTCGAAAACAAAAATTTTGTGTATATGGATTGATTTCACATTATTAACTCTATGTGACTGGGCTCACATATTTTAACTATTTTATAGACATTTTACATTTTTAAAGAGTGTGGAGACCCCCTCGCTCAATCATGAATTTCCCCTTTTCAAGAAGTAAGTGAAGTCTTTAAAAAACAGCTTCTTAGTACTCTGACATTTTCATTCATTCAATTCACTAGTAAAGTGAGAAAAGGAGATGATGCAGTTCTAATTTAAATAAGTTTTTAGGATTTTTTTTATAGTTTAATATATATATAAGAGAAACAATTAATTTTGCAGTTAATTTTTTCTGAATACTTATTTTTAAAAAATGGAAATAGGGAATTTAACTGTTCATAAAAACTTTCTTTCGTGGAAAAAAAAACCGACATCAACTATTCTCCACAATTAATTTTCGCAAAATATCCTCATCACAATTAAAAAATAATATAATATTAATAATTTAAATTTCCGATTGATGATGAATCAACTATTTAATAATACAGAACCAGAGATTTTTCATCTAGTGAATAATTCCAATTTCTCAAAAGGAATTATCAATTAACCAAATAATCGGCAATCCTCCTCCCTAAATTATCGATTAATAAAACAGTTCAGACTTTGAATATTAAATTGATGATTACTTGAGTAATTAAAAAATGAACAGTGATGTTAACTAATTGACGGTTTCAAAATTTACCGGTAATTATGATTTCCGAGAATGGCTGTCCCAGCAAGAGTTAAATTCACCTGACAACCCCCTTCTGACAAAACCCCTGACCCCCCAGGAAAAGCAGTCTCCCAGCTGTGGATGAACTCGGCAGACCCCACGAAGATGATGCAGCCGACAATTCCCGAGGAAGACGAGGCCGACGACGAGGAGATGGGTGTGGCCGAGACCTACGCCGACTACATGCCCACAAAGTTGAAACTAGGTCGCAAGCACCCAGACCCAGTGGTCGAAACGGCCTCCCTGTCGAGTGTGGAGCCAACTGACGTCTGGTACAAGGTGTCCCTGCCCGAGGAGACGATAAAATCGGGTGCCCTGTCGGCTCTCCAACTCGAGTCCATCACCTACGCCTCCCAGCAGCACGAGCACCTCCTCCCAGACGGCAGTCGAGCGGGTTTCCTCATCGGCGATGGAGCTGGTGTGGGCAAGGGCCGAACAATCGCCGGAATAATCTTCGAGAACTACCAGAAGGGCCGGAAACGCGCCATCTGGGTGTCAGTCTCCAACGATCTCAAGTACGACGCTGAACGAGACCTGAAGGACATTGGGGCGGGCAAAATCGACGTTCACCCCCTCAACAAATTCAAATATGCCAAGATATCGTCAGCTGTCAATGGAAATGTCAAGAAGGGGGTGATCTTCAGTACCTACTCAGCATTGATCGGTGAATCCACTCAGTCAGGTGAGGGAATTGGAAATTTTGGATTAATATCTGTTAATTGATAAGTTTAATGATAGTGGATGGAACAATATCACATGTACAAATTTTATAGAAAAAATGGATTTGATTCCATTTTTTATACGATTTGTTCTATTGGGATTTGTTCTCGAGTGAAATTCTTATCTACTTTTGTAGTCGAACATCAGAGGTTTCAGTTGAGCCCCATTTGGCACCAATTGAAAAATCTGAAAAAAAATTAGTTTACTTTTGGAAGAACAATAATGAAATAATTAAAAAATTGAAATTCATGAAAATTACGAGCGTTTTCTATAAATAACATACACAATCAATTTTCCTTCATAAAAATTATTTTGGAATCGTACCAAATTTATTCATTTTCCATAGTGTTACCGGGAAATGATGTCACGGACAAAAAAATAAGATTTCCGCAAAATTAGACAATTTCAATTATTTGTTTATGAATAACGAATGTTTGAAAAAAATAATAATTCTGTGCAAAATGTCAATTGAGTGACGCAGAATATTCATGATTTTTTAATTGACAAAACGGTTGGATCTATAGTGTGGCCTGTCCCAAACTGTAAATGATCCTTGGATATCCTAAATGAAGAGAAAACAGGAAAAGAGTGGAAGAAATTTCGGAAATTCATGTCGAGAAATTAAAAATAGAAAATGTGAACCCAATATTTCCCGTTTATCGCAGGTGGTAAATACAAAAGTCGATTGAAGCAGCTGCTCCAGTGGTGCGGAGAGGACTTCGACGGCCTCATAATCTTCGACGAGTGTCATCGAGCCAAGAACCTCTGCCCCACGGGCAGCTCCAAGCCCACGAAGACAGGTCTCACAGTCTTGGAGCTTCAGAACAAGTTGCCAAAGGCACGAGTGGTGTACGCCAGTGCGACAGGCGCCTCAGAGCCCAGGAACATGGCTTACATGGTGCGCCTGGGGATCTGGGGTGAGGGCACGCCATTCCCAGAGTTCAACGACTTCATAGCGGCCGTTGAGAAACGAGGGGTGGGGGCTATGGAGATCGTCGCCATGGACATGAAACTGAGGGGAATGTACATCGCTCGACAGCTGAGTTTTCACGGTGTTGCTTTCAAAATTGAAGAGGTACCTCTCTCCAAGGACTTCACCAAGGTCTACGATCACTCGGTTAGGCTGTGGGTGGACGCCATGCAGAGGTTTCACGAGGCTGCTGAGCTGATTGACGCTGAGAACCGTATGAAGAAGACGATGTGGGGACAGTTCTGGTCGTCGCATCAACGGTTCTTCAAGTATCTCTGCATCGCTGCTAAGGTTTGTTAGCCCATTACATTTTATTCTGGGACATTTCGTGAAAGTAAATTTTATTATACAAAATAATAAAACCCTGAGAACAGGAATAATTGCGAGCCAATGTTTACGATTATTCCTTTTGAATAAAAACTGAAAATAATTTTTGTTCAAAAAGAAAAAGTTGACATTTTTGTTTTGAATTATTATTCACATCATCATTTGTACCAAATTGACTGTAATTTTGTTCAATATCATTGTTTTTTATTTTCTGTCTGTTTGTTTTCTACTTTATTTTGTGTTTCATTTATTCATCAGAATAGCTACTCGTTCATATTCTCTTGAATTTTATAGACAGTATCATTACACAGTTATAAAAATCATTCATTAATTCAACGAATACCCAACTACAGGTGAAGCATGCAGTTGCAGTTGCTCGTGAAGCAGTGAAATGTGGCAAATGCGTTGTGATCGGGCTGCAGTCAACCGGAGAAGCTCGAACCCTGGAGCAGCTAGAAAGAGACGACGGTGAGCTGAGTGATTTCGTGTCGACAGCCAAGGGAGTGCTCCAGACCCTAGTGGAGAAGCACTTTCCAGCGCCCGATCGCAACAGAATCCACAGACTCCTGGGTCTCGAGCCCCCGAAAACAGCAGTGAATAACAACGCCCTGGCGACTGGCTCCAGCACATCCCTCTGCGACGACAACTCAGTCGTTCTCCCTGGTGGTAGCAAACGAAAGCCCGTTCGTCAGGCCGCCCAGAGGGCCTCGAAGAAGGTTCGTGCCTGGTCCTCAGAGGAAGAGATCACCGATGAAGACAAGACAGAGGGCAATGGCAACGGTGGCCACAGCTCGGGCTCAGAGTTCAAACTCTCAGGGAGTGAGAGCGACGAGGAGAACAGATCCGACGAGGAGAGCAACGTCAGCTCTGACTTTAATCCCTTCTACAGTGACAGTGACTCCGACGCTGACCCCTGGGACAGGAGGAAGAAGAAGCCCGGTAGGAAGGCCAAGAAACCAGCGAAGAAGAGGCTCAGCACTCAGGACAAAATTCAGTCGATGCTTGCAGAGAAGACAGCAGCAGCCGCTGCAGCCCAGAAGCACAGTAAAAAGAATGGCGATTCTGGTGGTCTGGGTCTCAACATAAACAGCATTCCCCCAGGTATGCATTATCCTGGAATGAAGCCGAGCAACAGTGCACCTCCCAGAGATGCAATTGAGCGTGCCTGCTGCATGAAGGAGGAGTTGCTGGCGCAGATCGAGGCTCTCGGGGAGAAATTGCCCCCCAACACCCTGGACCAGCTGATCGATGAGCTCGGGGGTCCTGAGAACGTCGCAGAGATGACAGGGAGAAAGGGACGAGTCGTTCAGACTGAGGACGGTTCGATTCAGTACGAGTCACGCTCGGAAGTTGATGTTCCCCTTGAGACACTCAATTTAACCGAGAAACAGCGGTTTATGGACGGTGAGAAGACCGTTGCCATTATATCCGAGGCTGCCAGCAGTGGTATATCACTCCAGAGTGACAGACGTGCTCGCAATCAGATGCGCAGAGTTCACATCACCCTGGAATTGCCCTGGAGTGCTGACAGGGCTATTCAGCAGTTTGGAAGGACTCATCGTTCGAATCAAGTCAATGCACCTGAGTACATATTTTTGATATCTGATCTGGCTGGGGAGAGGCGTTTTGCGTCTACTGTTGCCAAGAGACTGGAGAGTCTTGGGGCTCTCACGCATGGGGACAGGAGGGCCACGGAGACCAGAGACTTGTCGCAGTTTAATATTGATAATAAGTATGGGAGGGCCGCTTTGGAGGCCACCATGAAGACCATCATGGGGTATGAGCCACCGCTGGTACCACCACCTCAGGACTATCGTGGGGACTTCTTCAAGGATGTGGCTGATGCTCTGGTGGGGGTGGGACTCATTTGCAACAGCGAGAACATGCCTGGGGTTCTTTCACTGGATAAGGATTACAATAATATGTCCAAGTTCTTGAATAGAATACTGGGGATGCCTGTCGATCTGCAGAATCGTCTGTTTAAGTACTTCACTGATACGCTGGCTGCCATTGTCACGCAGGCCAAGAAGACTGGGAGGTTTGACATGGGGATATTGGATCTGGGGACCTCTGGGGAGAATGTCAAGAGGGTAAAGACGTTTAGGTTCATGAGGAAGCATTCCACTGGTACTGCTCCCACTGAGCTTCATGTTGTTCATGTGGAGAGGGGAATGGCTTGGTCCGAGGCCACTGACAAGTGGGCTGAACTCGTTGGATCCAAGGAGGGATTCTATCTCAGTCATCAAGTGAGGAATGGAAAGCAGACGGCCATTCTTGCGGTTGCTGTGGAGAATGGGAAGAAGAAGGGCGAGGGGAAGAAGGATCAGTTGTACATGGTTTACAGGCCCAATACTGGGCTGCAGTTGAGGCAGGAGAGCCTCGGGGAACTTGAGAAAAAGTACAAGAAGGTGTCCTCTGATGAGGCCGAGCCACACTGGAGCCAGCAGTTTGAGGCCTCTGTTGATACGTGCTCGCATGCTTATTGGAGGGGAAATTGTAAGAATGTTACGCTCGGGATGGACTGCGAGGTGGGACTGCGACGACGATCTTATAATGTTCTTGCTGGGTCGGTACTCAGTGTTTGGAGTAGGGTGGAGTCTATACTTGCTGCACGTTCTGGTCATAATTCTAAAATGCAAGTTATACGGTTGAGGACTGGTGAGTTTGCGCGGATTATTTATTCTTCTGGGATTTATTTTCTGTTGATTGGGGAATGAGAGGGGGTAATTACAGTTCATTATCAATTCGAGGGATGGTTGGGGACATCCAAGTAGGTTTTAAAGTTTTGTGGAGATTGCACTGTAGATTCAAACATTTTCAATCATCAAATTTGATATTCAGTCATTAGGTTTATAAATCAAATTGCAGGAGAAAAATTGTAAAAATAAGTCTGGGTTATTCGCGTTTTTTAAATGATTTTATGGAATTGTTTTTGAAAATGTATAAAAAATCCCACGTTTAATCATTAAATTTCAGATGATGGCTTGAAAGTCGTTGGTACATTAATTCCAAAAGCCTGCATGGAGGCACTACGTCAGGCCCTATCATCAGACGCTGAGAAAACTGAAGAGCAGAGTTTTTAACCAACAATTGTCTCAACAGCAAAGCCAACTTCAATTACTAAATTAAGTTATTAAATCGAATTACTTTGTCCACATGATAGAGAAACATAGGGTGAAAAAAAATGTGGAATTTGTATGAATGAATACTTTTTTTGAGTTATATCCGCATTGTCCTACTTACGTGAATTTCAACATGGAGACTGCCTACGTGAACAATCGAGTGGAAATTCATTGAGAAGCATCGTTAATTAATGATACAGCTTCACTCGGAACGAATGAGAGAAAAGGGAAATGGGGGGAAAGAATACCGATAAAAATTCATGGATAAAAAGTAAAGAGTAATAATCGCGCGTTGCTTCCCGTGATAGACTAAGTAGTTAGAGGCCCTTATGAACATTATTTTTACTTTTCTTCGAGAAGACGCTCACACCAGCGCGCGCGACTGGTATCGATAAGTTCATTTTATACATAATTATATAAATGAAGAACTCTTTCTCAAAGAGGAGAAAAACAAAAATGCAGCAATTTTATGATTTTTCTTTCTTCATTAACCGATTTATGTGCGGCAATAGCAGTGATATTTTGACGTACTCAATTGACGAAAAAAATGGAAATTACGTAGTCGCATTATCGGAGGACATTGTTTTTTTTTATTGTAAACTATTTTATATTAACGAATATTTCACTTATTTCGATGAAATACCGATAGTTAACAGTCTTAAGTATTATCATCAACTGTTGCTTGGTGAAAAGAACAATTATCACTACGATTTAAACTCCACAATGATTCGTCTTATTTTCGGTGGTGTAGTTGAATCCGATGGGCACTTAATGGTATATTTGTTGTAACAAATTGTCATTCTATATGAACTGTGTAGCAATTTTCCTATTAGCAATATGAGTGAACGACTTTCGGGTTTACGCTCAATTCGACCCTACATTTGTATTCAAGAAGGAAAATATTAAAGAGAAGGAAATGAATCTGGTGTAAATGCATTGTGTGTGGTAGAGGGCTTTAGTTCAATTCAGTTATTCTTATGATGGAGTGAGGACCGGTTGCATCATTCTCTGGTGGTTCATCCAACTAATATCACAAATCATTAAAATGAAATACTTTTCAATAAGTTGTCTAATTGTAACGAAAAAACACGGAAGTATTTATAATTTAGTGAACCTCAAGACAACTTCAAACAAATTTGACAATGTTAACATTTTGGTGTTCATAAGAGATGATTTTTTAATATTATGACGTTTATCATATGACATTTACGATAAAAGTACTCAAAATTTAATTTTAAATTCATTCGATTGCTGTCTCCAATTCATGGAATTAAGTCTTGGAAATTGAAACACGTGGAAATAGTAGATTTTGATGCAACATGTCTAAAAAATAGTCTGTGGCTCCTGTGAAATGTTCACGAAACTGCAACATGTAACGTCTGTATACGATACCTAAGGCATAAAAATTTAAGACTACCGATTAACCGGAAATTAAGCATGATTTCACGAGAATACGCACTGCAAGACGTAGAACATATCCCATAAATGTAGAATATGTTTTTTTCGAATGAGAAATTATTCATGAAATGAATGAAAAGCTGATGCTTGACATTTTCGCTTTTTTGAGGTTTCAAATCTTCAATAATTGAGGATTCAATGTAACTTATTCTGTGCCCAATTGCCAAAGCTTCTTACCTTTAGCATTGTCTATGTTATTGACAATAATGCTCCTGTTAATAAAGTGACAGAATTTCGGATACGTGATAGATAATTTTTTGCCCACACCTCACGACTCTTGTCCGGATAAATCACATGGATTGTGGAATCAGAGCAGAATATCTCCAATTTTGAAGATATGAAACACGTGTCAGGAGGATGAAAGTGTTGAGTGATGATACACAGTTGAGAGAAATTTTAATTTATTACCTACTAGACGTAAGAAATAACTCTTTAAATGTGTATTCATTACACAGATGTAACTAAATACAAATTCAACTCCCTAGAACCTCAGTTGTCGCCCTGTACTAGATGCAATCCTGTAAAAACTGTCCGCACGTTCATCATCAATGATTTTTATTCAGTATTTTATCCACAACTAAACAGCCAACGACATTATTGAAATTGCCCTTAAATCTAATTTTTTCAGATTCATTTTTCAATCTTCAATAACTGGAGATTGCCCGGGTGAATTCCACGATTTTTTTTCCAATTCCGAAGAATTTTTTACGTTTGAAAATGAGATTCGACTCGTTGAAATTGTATTTCAATTCAGGTTTGGGTTTTGTATTTGGGGAAGATATGGAAAAACCTGAGCTATCAATGAACATTGGAATCAATTCGGTGTATATACAAGGATATAAAATTTTCAGTGGAATCCTAAAATATATTTACAGTCCTCCTCTCTCGTAAAGAATTTAATTTTCATTGTGGTATCACTTGAATAACAGGGGTGGGGCAGAATGGCGTCTTCAGACATTTTTTAAATATTCATGACTCAGAAGTAAAGAGAAAGAAGTGGACTCTTCAAGAAAAGCAAAAATCATTCCATTTCATCGACAATTGAATGTTTTAAAACGGAAAAAAAAAATTCTGAAGTCTCCATTTTGCCCCCTTGTTGCATCTTCAATTTCACATGCACCCTCTGGACTCCATAAATTGGTCAATAATCATTAATTTAATAATAAATTCCCTCGCTGTTATCACCGCATGGAGTAAATGAAAGCTCGAATATAAAAAATATTTTATCGACTGAAATGCAAAGATGTTCGACTCAGTGAAAGGCATAGAGGAGCATCAGGAAAGTGCAGAATCCAATGACAAGACCGAGGAGCAACGAGTCCCGTCGTTTGCGCAAATTAATTCGTTGTATGAGACTATTAACTGCTGGAAATCGATTTGAAATATCGTTGAATCTTGTTTGAATGCGTTTGAAGGCGTGACGCTGGGACATGAGATTGTCTCGTGTCTCCATGGCGATGTTGATTTGATCGGTTATCAAACGATCCGAACTGGAATTCAAATAGAACGATTGAGTGAGCTATTTATTAGTGAGTAGATGAGGTAGTAAATTTCTTTTTTTAGGTATTATGGAGTCGTACTTATGTATGTGTTGATTCTCCTTCAAATACATGTCTCTTCTGTTCAATCCTCCGACATTTTTGTAATTACTGAAATGTTTAATACCTTGATTAACAGGTGGATGTTTTTGGGAAGAGATCAATTGTTTTTAGGGGACACCAGAGTAATTGAATAGTTTTTGATTAAATTCAGCCGAAGATTGATTTATAAATAGGACAGTTATCTTTATAACGAGTAATTTTGGGGGGAGCTGTCAAGAGAAATTTTGACAGAACATTTTTGTCAAGTCAATGTTCATCATAAAATTGATTAATTAATTCATTAATTGAATGATTAATTTCAACAGGATAAATTTTCATCGAAAACTGTCTCATTCATAATTCATCAGATGATTCGCAATTACAATAAGATGAAAATTGACTTCCTCACTGTATTAATTATTAATGCAGGGAAATCAGAAGATGTCACCATAACGAATTAATAATCAATTATTCAATTTTATATACAGATTGAAAAAAAGACGTACTCAATGTCCTGTCGAACACTCCCCAGCAGTTCCTCGCGATCTTTGCGACTCATAAAATTATTCTGCAATTTATTAAACTCCAATTTATAATCCTTCAGTATTTCCTTATGTCTCTGCATCGTGTGGAGCATCGCAGCTCCATTCGCCTGGATACCACTCATTCTGTCGTTGATCATCGCCAGCTGTGAATTACTCATCAATTAATTTTTGCTTTATTTCAAATGAAATTAATTTACTTTAAAACCCAATAAATTTTTATCTTAATTTTTTTTTCCCTGAACACGACTTGGACACTGGGCACTTTCTTTGAACATTTGTTAAGGTTTTAGGATTAAAAAACAATGCTAAAATGCTCGTTTTGCCCCTACCTTAGTCAAGAGTGATCCAATTTCTGAGGTCATATTATCGAACACATGATCCTCGTCCAGTAACGGTACAGTGTCTGCACTGGCATGACTGGAATTTGTGTTAATCCCAAGCTTACTGTACGCCACCAATTTAGCATCGATTTCGTTCTCGAGGTGTCTCGCCTGTTTACGAAGATCTGGAATAAACAAAAACAAGTGGGCAATTGCTCTTGTCTTTTGGCACATCATTTCCTTCTGTCGTACATCAGTTATCTACACCCACAATCCGCACAATGGCTGGACATACCCCAAAAAATCCAAAACCCAAATTGGAACGACGACAAAGTCTCCACTCGAAAGAAAAAAACTAGGTTACCTTCCCAGTCGACAGCCTCCGTGGGTTTCGACATTTCCTCATAAATCAACTCCACAATTTCCGCAATGCAAATAAAACCTATCAGTCCACTAATACCATTCACAATTCATCAGCTGATCATAAGGGACAGCAATTATTTTCAACTGCGAAGCAACAATGAGTGACGATTGACTCTCGTCTCACTTGACGTACCACAATTTACAAACAATTTAGCAGCGCGAGGGAGCCAGTGGTGATGTTCCCCGTGACAGCTGAAAAACTCAATTTTTCGAATTACGTCTAAACTCAGACCACACGCGGACTATCCTAATTGCCTCGACTGCATCAATTATTTTTTGCAGCACTAGGTTTATTATTCTACTCCATTAGTTGGAGCTGCAAGAGGAATATTGGAGTGGTTTTTTTTCAGGAATTCTGGTCAAGTCCGGGGGGAAAAAATTGGGAGAAAAAGGATATCGACCCTGGGGGGAGGACAGGAGTGACGAATGCAAAAAGCGCGCGTTCATCGGGCGAGGAATTATTAGCATTGATAATTGGAATTGGTCTGGGGATTTTTTTAATTCAGCGAAAAACCACTCGCGCTTTATTTATCGACGGGATAAAAAAAGGACCCGGTCGCTCTCTCTCGCTCTCATTGATCCGAAGGGCACCGAACAGGGGTGCATTCCAGATGGCCGAATCGCGGGGAATGTAACAAGGACAACTATCCACACATTTACGAGCCATCTCTCTCGCGTCACTCCACCCCTTTCCCTTGGTTCACTCCAGTTTGTGGTTGATATTTGTGCAAATATGGCGGACCCGTTGAGTTTACTGCGGCAATACAATGTTAATAAGAAGGAGATTATCGAGAGGGAGAATCAGATCATCTTCGGGGAATTTTCCTGGCCCAAAAATGTGAAAACTAACTATTTGACTTATGGGTGAGTTTTGTTTTTCACGCGGTTTTTCGAGTGGGCTTTGTGGGTCGCGTTGCAGTATGGTGATGGGTTCGAGAGAGGTAAACAGAGTTTTTTTGGAAATAAAATGTCAGGTTTGACAGGCGGACAGAGCGGGAGATGATTTCAGTTGAGTTCGAATGTTTTTGTCAGCATTATTTTTTCACGGAAATTTATTGATTGGTGAATATATTGTTTCATAGAGGTGGCACAATTTTTAGGGAGAGCTTTCTGATGACAGCTGTACGAGAAACTTCTTGAGGGATTTCATCGTCTTCGATTCCAAGATATTATAAATTTAAAATTCCCCTCAGACTTGAATTTTCGTTAAATATCTCGGAATGAAATGGAGATTGATTAATTTTTGTGCATTTGCCTCGTGGCTGACTTCAGTGGAATTGATGAGTTGAAAACGCGATAAGTGGAAAATTAAATTCCGCTCAGACTTGAACTTTCATCAAAGGCGTGTTAATGAAATGGAAATTGAGAAATCTTTGGGAATTTCATCTCCTTTGTGACGTTCTTTCTCTCCAAGTGGAATTTTGCAATCCCTAGATATTCTTGAAGAATTCATGAATTGAAAACGTGACAAGTGGAAAATCAAATTCCGCTCAGACTTAAATTTGCATTAATCGACATTGAATAGTAATAGAAAAATTATCACGACGATGTCCTTCCTTAGGAAACTCAGAAAACTTATCGCCGTTTTGTCAAAGGTACAAAAGTCTAAAATCAGGGGACTTTGTCCCTAAATTGGAATTTCTAGAACAGGGCGCGCGCGTATTGTTTTCCGGGAGTGCGAGAATCATTCATTAATTTTCATCTCAATAATAATGCGAGAAAAATGAATGGTTTCAACAAAGTTTTTCACAATGAGAATTTAATTGTTGAATAATTTATTCGGAATCGTCACAATCCTCTTCTTCATTTCTCTTTTGCTTTTTGTTTTTTTTTATTTCTAGGGATGTATTATGTACTATATACGTATATACTATCCTATACATATTTTTTTTACAGTACAGAACTGCCATGGATTATTTTTATTGTCAAAAAAATTACAGTATTCCATTTCATTTTCCATACACCTTTCGGTTTTTACGGTTTCTTATTCTTTCATCTTGTTTTTTCCGCATATTTGTTTTTCCCAAATGCTCTTTCCAGTTTTTCCAAACAATGTTTCTTTCCTGAGGTGTTCCCACGCGGTCACCCATCCATCTAGTGACCACGCTCAGCGCTGTTTAGCTTCCCAAAGCTGAGCCTGCCCGTCACCGCAGGGCGCTAGGAGCGTAANAAAAAAAAAAAAAAAAAAAAAAAAAAAAAAAAAAAAAAAAAAAAAAAAAAAAAAAAAAAAAAAAAAAAAAAAAAAAAAAAAAAAAAAAAAAAAAAAAAAAAAAAAAAAAAAAAAAAAAAAAAAAAAAAAAAAAAAAAAAAAAAAAAAAAAAAAAAAAAAAAAAAAAAAAAAAAAAAAAAAAAAAAAAAAAAAAAAAAAAAAAAAAAAAAAAAAAAAAAAAAAAAAAAAAAAAAAAAAAAAAAAAAAAAAAAAAAAAAAAAAAAAAAAAAAAAAAAAAAAAAAAAAAAAAAAAGTATAAAACATGTAGTGGGGGAGGGTGGGGTAAAACGGACACTGGACTTTTTCAAAATTATTCATAAGTCAGAAGCAAATTTATCAATTGAGCTCAGTTTAAACTCGTCATAAAGGGAAAGAATTGTTCTTTGTATTGAAAAAAAAAAATTATCAAAATTTATCAACATTTCAACCCCTCATTAAAATTTAAAAAAAGTCAAAAAAGTTCCGTTTAACCCCAACCTCCCCTATATATATTTTTTTTTACAGAACTATATAGATTTTTTATTACAGTAAGAAATGAATTTGTCTTTTTTTACAATTACCGTAAACAAAGCATTACAGTACATAAAAAAATATGCATAGACATCATATTACATGACTTGATAAGCGTAACAGAGGCTTCAAAAATCGTTGCACTGGATTTTTTTGAATTATATAATAATGTATCATTTCACCTGCCGCGGTTAGAGCCGTATTTTTCGCCTCTGCACAAATGCATCAATAGTATTTTTCCGGGCTGCTGCAATGGGGTTTTTTACTCGTGTGGCGTTGGCGCCCTCGCCTTCGGCTCGGACTGCCCAACCACACGAGTAGAAAAACCCCATCGCAGTAGCCCGGGAATAGATTTTTTTCTAGTGATTTTCAAGTTTTCGAGTTTGGAAAGTATGCAATACCAATTCTCAGACGAGAAATCGGGAGAAGCAGTACAGAAAAGTCATTCTTCAACTGCGTATTTTGCGCGCGCGTGGTGGGAAAAATTCGTCATTCCCAAAAATCCCCAAAAAACCTCTTTCTCCCCCGTTCGCCCCCACCAATAGGGGAGGGTAGGGTAAAACGGACCAGGCGGGCAAAACAGACTACTGACAGAAAATTGATAATTTTTTCATTTTTTGATAGTTTTTGCTTCCGACTGGAAGCAAAAAAAATAATTCAAAATCATTTGTGGTTTGAGGTGACTAGCAAATCTGATAAAATTGCGGTTCAACGACCCTTCTTGTCTATAAAACTCCTGTGACGGTTATGATGCTGAAACTCCCTTCTAATTCCACACATTCAGTATTCTGATTTGAAGGAAAGAAAAAAAAAACAAAAATACCAATTTTCTGTCAGTCGTCCGTTTTGCCCTGCGGTTCGCCTTGGCCTCCCGTTCCGTTTTGCCCTCCCGTAATAATGGCTGTCCTCCCCGGCAGCTCCGGAAAAGAGGGCACCCCCAAGGAGTACTACACCCTGGAGTGCCTCCTCTTCCTCCTGAAGCATGTCCAGCTCACGCACCCGGTGTACGTCCGGCAAGCGGCGGCGGAGAACATCCCGGTGGTGCGTCGCCCGGACCGAAAGGACCTCCTGGCGTACCTCAACGGCGAGACCGCGACCTCCGCGGCGATCGACAAGTCCGCACCCCTGGAGATACCGACGCAGGTGAAGCGGAGCGCGGAGGACGGCCTCGACAGCGGCCTCCTGAAGAAGCCTCGCTTCGAGGAGACCCACGTGCAGAAGGTGAAGGAGCAGCTGGCGGCTCGGCTGGACGCCCCGAAGGAGGCCTCGGTCACCGTCGACAACATAAAGTCCCTCTCCGAGGCGATGTCAGTGGAGAAAATCGCGGCGATAAAAGCCAAACGACTGGCGAAAAAGCGAACGACAATAAAGGAGAACGACGACATCGGAATGGGCTCGGACCTGCGGGTCATCCTGGACATGGACGTGGACGACACCAAGGACATCGTCTCCAGGGAGCGCCAGTGGAGGACTCGCGCGACGATCCTCCAGAGCACCGGCAAGATCTTCGCGAAGAACATCTTCGCAATTCTCCAGAGTATAAAGGCGCGGGAGGAGGGACGGCAGAAGGGGCCGCCGGCACCGACGCCGATGACGACGCCGAGGGCAACCCCCATGCGGCCGCTGCCGCAGCCGGCGGTCTACAACCGCTACGATCAGGAGAGATTCATCCGGCAGAAGGAGGAGACCGAGGGCTTCAAGATCGACACCATGGGCACCTACCACGGAATGACCCTGAAATCGGTGACCGAGGGGACGAATCCAGCTGTACGGAAAATCCCACCCTCCAGCGCCTCCGCCATTCCCACGTCAGGACTTTTGCCCACGTCAGCGGCCAAACTCACGCCGGGGCAGGCCGCGCAGAACAAACGACCGAGCAGAACTCCCATCATCATAATTCCGAGCGCCAACACATCGCTGATCACCATGTACAACTCCAAGGACATCCTCCAGGACCTCAAGTTTGTGTCGAGCGACGAGAAGAGGTCCGCCGGGTGCAAGAGGGAGAACGAGATTCTCCTGCAGAGGAGGAAGGAGGGGGGACTCACTGTGCCTTATCGGGTCGTTGATAATCCGCAGAAGCTGGGCAACAGCGACTGGGAGAGGGTGGTCGCGGTTTTCGTCATGGGGCCTGCCTGGCAGTTCAAAGGCTGGCCCTACGATGGCAATCCCGTGGAGATATTCTCGAAAATCTGCGCCTTTCACATCAAGTATGACGAGATGAAACTCGACGCCAATGTCGCGAGGTGGGCCGTCACCGTTATTGAGCTCAGCCGGACCAAGAGGCATCTCGATAGGGCGGCTTTGATGATGTTCTGGGAGCATTTGGATAAGTAAGTGAGGGCGGGAAAATTCGGTGAAAAGCCTGGCGATTTCTTGGAAAATTGTGGTGGATTCGTGCTGAACTTTTTAGTTATTTTTGGATAATTCCATTGAAATGTTCAATAGAGGTTATTCAAAACGCCAACAGAATTCAGTAGCGAAGTGGTAAAACGGTATAAGTCAATTTTGACTATTGATCGGTTTTCAATGAATATCTCGGAATCTAAGGGAGATGCGAAATTGTTGTTAGAACGTTTTTTGTAGAGGCGATTGAGTGCTACAACAAATGTAATCACGAAAATTTCGCTATCTCCGTTAGATTCGGAAGTATTCCTCAAAAACTCAACTGGGAGATGAGTCGACTTAAACTGCTTTACCACTTCGCTATTGAATTCGATTTCTATATTTAACTTAGTCCATTGAGATATTTTCTATAGAATTTCCTCGGCTCAAATTATCCAAGTTTCTTTTGGATGATTTTATTATTTAAACTTTGATCAGAAGATTCTTCAGAAGAAGATTCAAATCCAGATGAAAACCGTTTTGGTCTGAACTTGAATCTCGATATTGAATCGTTAGGAAACATTTTTTTAATCTGAAAAAAATTAGAAAGTTTGCTTTTAATATTGCTCAAATAATTTGAAAATTGCAATGAATTGTAAGAAATTTATTCACATTCAGATTTCATGCCTAAAAAAATAATAATTTTGTCCAAAATGTAATTTTAATGACGCAACGTCGTTTTTCGTGTTATTGGATTTAAAATACTCCTCGCACTATAATTTTCGCCTGATTTAAATTAATATATAATTAATATACCAATAAAATGGTTCATTCAATTACGGATTGGGGATTCCCTCCATTATTATTCTTTTCGTGATTTCTTCAAATCACGATCTTTATTTACGTGATATTTATTCATGTGAGGCTCCCAGATGTGGAATGGAAATCCCTCCGCTTAAATTCTCGACTTCCTCAATGAGAAGAGGAAACAGCGGAAAAAACCGAGAGGAAATTCTCCAGAAAAAATCTCAACAGACTGTTTTTCCATAAAACCGTAACTTATTAAATTCCCAACTTTCTAATTCTCATTTCTCTATTCACAGGCACATGATTAAAAACAAACCTCTCCTGCGATTCTAATTCTTCAACCCGAGGAGCTCTCCACTGCGTGTCATGATACTAGGATAGTCTTTTCTCCGTCGTTGAGGTTTACAGATATCAGAAATTCATATAAGTATTATATGTTGCATTTGTGATTCAGGAGTGATTAGCAGGGTATCACAGACAGAAGTAGCTTCCTGTTAGCCTGGAAGACATGGGATTCCACGAATTCCCAGTGACTCCACGTTTTACTCATCTCTCATTTTAACTTGTCGACTTGCATTTCGTCTTCGCATACATCACTTTTAGGTATTAACGTAACAATTGTAAATAGTGAATTCACAGATTTGTACATATGAGAACTGATTTATAAAGAAGAAATATAGTGGCAATAACGAATTTGATCGATTGAGTGGTGATTTTATTTGCGTGATTTATCCTCTATTTTTATTTCATATTCATTTGATTACTGAAGGCCTGGAATATCTGAAAGTATCGGAATGCAAAGCGGTCAGCGATCTGGGTGTGTACCCAACTAATCACCCGTTATTCACTAATCGTGGACATTAGGGTTTTTTCCGCAGTGACTCGACAGAAACGGAAAATAAATGGAAAAGATATGAAAAAATTAAAAGAATAACTTATGAAAACTGCATATAAAAAAAATTAAACAGATTTTGATTTTTTTCATTATTTGAACTATCAATTTTTTTTCTGGGGAATAAATAATTTTAAATCATAAATAATTTTAAATCCTGGGTATCAAGTTCCGACGGTTGTTCCTCCGTCCCTTTCTTGCGTCTCATTACAAAATAAAAAAAAGGAAATTCAAGCGCGAGAATTCCTACAGAATTTCAAAATTTAAGTTTTCCTACAATATTTTTTCATTCTAAAAACTTGTTTGAAATTAAATCCATTGGATTCGCTAATGATACCACTGATGCCTCCCCCGACCCAGAAAATGATTGAAACAAAGTCCCCATCGCATCACTCCCGATCGTCTTCCCCAAACAATAAGGAAAAAGGAGTAGCGACCACACATGCTCAGCCCATCAGCACCCGAATTTGCCATTCATCCTCACACCTATCTGTCGAATTATCCTATAACGGCGTTCCAAAAATATTCCCCTCATATTCCAACTTTCTAAAATCAAAATATCCCACGATCGTGCCACCATTCATCTGCGAATCAACATTACCAAATTAAAATAATCGATAAAAACACTGGAATTTTCTTCCTGTGCTCGACGCAATACGATAATTAGAGGGTGCAATCTTTGTTATTTCCATGTCGTAATGTTTTTGCGTTCGAGGGAATAATAATTGCCATAGTGCCACAAAAAAATTGCACATCGGTGGAAAACAATGGCTAATCATCGGCGTATGCATGCACATTCTAATAGTTTCGATATGAGGTGATAGTATGATAAATTGTTCAATGAGATGTGAAAAAAGTGCGCAAACCCGTTCTTACAGAATACGTAATCGAGGCTGTCTGTTCTTGGGCGTTCTGTTTTCGGCCGTTTTTATATCATTTTCAACGTGATTTATGTTTTCTTCGTTTAGCTGTGACGCACTGTGTTGTTTAGTCCTGTTTGAATCCTCAGCTATTTTCTTGGAGACCTCATCATCCATCAGCTTCTTCTTTTATTGACGATGAGGGTGATTAAACATCTGCATAATAACAGTATTCCAATAAAATCATTTTATTGCGTGTGAAATCAGTTAATGATAGGAGATAAATTTTACGTTATTGAATTATCAATAATCAACTGATTCGAGTTTCGAATCTTTTTGTCAATAAATTTTTAAAATTTTCAATAAATTGTTGGAAATTTTTTTTCAATAGAAATGGGTAATGAAAGATATTTTACAGAAAAAATCAATGGAATTAGATTTTTTCTGTGCAACTTCCATTGAGATATTTTCTGTAGAAATTTCGCGCTTCAAATTTTTCGAGTTGAATGAAACGAATAATGAAAAAATAAAAATAAGGGATAATGACTAGTGAAACGAGGTGAAAAATCTATTGACATTTTTGGTCAGTAAATTTTTTCGGCATTTTTGTCTGGACAAATCGAGGAGTAATAACCTTTGACATTCATCGCGGGTGCAACAGCACGAGGATTGAAATATTTGATGAGGGGTATTCCAAACACACTCGTCTGCTCTTCAACACACGTGTGCTGGGTAATTCCCACGTAACGTGTCCTCTTTGGGGAACGGGTTTGGTCCCGCCGAAACTTATGACGAATATATACTTGTATGAGAGTTATGCCCTCTTCGTGTGGATTCAGAAAGAAATTGTCCTTGAATTTGTGGTATCGTAGAGCGTGAAAATCGGAGTATTGAAGACTCTTCGGGATCAACTGATCAATCATTTCCGATGAATATTGTGAGCGAGGGATTAGTGGATCGGAAAATTATTGGAAGATTATTCACATTATTTAAAGTTTGTTGTCTGGTGGAAAACATTTTAAACACCTGATTTTTTTTCAATTTCTTTATTGAGAAAGATTTATAAAATGATTAGAAAACTGCAATTCTCAACCCCGAAACAATTTCCTACCCCATTTCCAATTCAATAAATAGTATTCCAAATGCAACTGCCGCCAGAAAAATTCAAAATACGATTTCTGTTCAATTTTAATCGAAATTATATGAAAAATAATTTTTTCATTTGTCGTTCGTTGCTTTAATTTATTTATTCTCCCGCATTTCAGACATTTCATTTCATTTATTCTCACATTTATTTCTCAGGCATTTTTCTTCGTCGAAGTCACTATTAAAAGGTGTAGCTGAACATTCAGAGCTTCCATTCAAATTTTGAGTCCATTCACAATTTTTTCATTTAAATATTTAAATTCTATTCTCAATTCTTCATTTTGAACCGTTAAAAAATCTTTTAAACATCCACAAAAAATGAAAAGCTTATCTCGAGAAAAATTCACAGAATCATTGAAAAATTGCAATTCTTCGTGATATTTTTCCGCAAACAATTCATGAACAATTCATAAACAGGGAATTTTCAACCCCACAATAATTTCCTGCTCCGCTTTTAATTCACAAAAATTGAAAATACGATTTCCATAAAATTTTCATGGAAACATATTTCCCACGCATCATGATCTCTCCGTTATGTTAATCACTGCACCTCCCACATACTTAGAAACCGTACGAGGTGATATTTGTCAATCAAACAGCTGCGCGCACTCCCAATTTCCAGTGTAGTGATCTTGGACTTTAAACAGCGGTGAAGAATGAATGATTCGTCCAGTAATTCTTCCTCCAGGGGATCTCAAGGACGAGGGCTTTGCGAAAGATTTTCGGCTTCTCACGTGACAAATGGAATCTTTGTATCTCAGTTTCAGGTGAATATTTAAGGATTACGTTTTGGCTGATCAGAATTGCTAATTCCTCGAGGTAAGTGCCATTAGCCAATCCTTTCTCACGAATTGAGAGTAAGTAAATAAACCTCTAATTTCATTTCGTTTCATCATTCGTCGATTAGTCAATTATTCATTAACAAGGGCAATGCGGTCGAGGTGATCCGGAAAAAGGGTTTTCCGTAATTAATTAGATAGATTTTTAAGTTTTTCTCATTAAATCTTTCCTATCGAACAATGTTAATAAAAAAAATAGAAACAGGAATAGAATAAAACGAATAGAATTTCCAACAGAATTCTAATAGAATTCAGATGAAGTTTTTGATTATGCGAACGGAATATTTTTATTCAATTAACAGAACGTGACATTTAGGGTGACTTAAGCCAATTAATTTAATCAAATACGTTATTTAACTTTCGTTTCGTGAGGATAACTCATCGATAACTGCTCTATCGAATTATACTCGAATTATCCAGAATAATTCAGCAACGAAGTCACAAAACGACATAAGTTCATTACATTTTCGTCGAGAATATATTTGAATCCAAAATAAACAGACAATTTTGGGCGAGGAAATGGCATCAATAATCACTATTATGATTCTGGAAACAGTTGTTGACAATTTCAATCGAAAACTTTTCAGTTGAATCATCGATTTTTGGTATTTGATACAAGAGATTCATGACCAGTTCGGAAAAATATTGCAATTCTAATGTGTGATTATTATTTTTTTTTACTACTGCGGGGAATAATGCATGTTGTGACGAATGTACAAAAGAAAAAATTCATGTACTTATGGTATTTACTATTATTACGAGAGATTTATGGAAATTTCGTTGTCCCTTGGGTTTTTAAATATTCAGCGAAAATTGACCTCCGAGTGAAATTATCAGTTCTCGTTTCATCATTCTGCTGTGCTAGGTAAATTCACCTTAATTGGGAATCAAAACCTTTGAAATATTCGAGAATAACTGATTCCCTTGGAATATTCATAGATTGCTGCTGATATATCACTGAATGTTGAAGGAAATGGGAAAAAATTCACATTTCAATTTTATGTGATGCTGAAAATGCATGAAAATGAGAAAGATTTAACTCTAGTCTGTGGAATCAATTCACAAAAAAATTCAAAATTGTTCGAGTTCCTCCGGAAAATTCAAAATACGATTTCGATTCATTTTTGCACTCATTTTTATTCTCAATTTATTTGTTCTAGCTTTTAATGTTTAAATTTTGAAAGTCTAATTCAATTCTTCATGTTGAGCCATTACGAAACATTTTAAACATTTGTAAAAATTTCATAAAATATTTGCAATATTGCGATTGTTCAAGATATTTTTTCACAAAAAATTCAATAATAGTGAATTAATTAATAGAATAAAAGTGCTGGTGACAATAAATTGATGTAAATGAATGAACAAACGCGTAATGATTTACAGAAATAGATTTTGGGTCACAAAAAATGTACTTGTTACGTAGTGATAGGAATTGAATTTTCCCAATGTCTCAAAATTTCAAAATGTTGATTCTCCCTGCGGGCAATTGACCGCAAGATCAATTAACACCTTGTAATTAATTCCAGGGCCGATAACAGAAGCAACCAAAATCAATTTCGTTAAATTCCGACATTAGTTAGGAACTGATGAATAATTTGATCTCAAGGGTGTCGTTTGAAATAATTTTCAACATTTGTCGCTGAATATTTCAGTCAGAGCTTGGGTACAAGCCCCTTTTGACTCCAGGGTACTGCAAAATTTTGTAATGATTTTATCTATTATGTCGATTCTATTTTGTTCAATGGAAGTATTCAATAGAAAATATTTTACGGAATTCATTCCATTGAGATATTTTCTGTAGAAATTTCTTGAGCTTTTGTGCGTGATTTTTTCAATGAAAAGCATTTTTCCACAGAAAAATGCTTCGGTTTTCTCGTTGTTGTTTTCGTGCGCGTCAATGTACTATTCCCTACAAAAAAAGAATGGACGAAGAACTAATAGAAATTTACTAGGACTTCAACAGAAGTCCAACAGAACTGTCTACCGTATTGCCAAAATTTTTCTATAATTTTTTTTCGCGCGTATCGATATACAATCCCCAATCGATGAATTCCTCAGAAGTCTGGTTTAATCAACCGGGCACTGAAAAATCGTCGGGGGGGGCCCACGAGGCATCGCTCGTCCAATGATGCTCGAGAGAGTGCGAAAACCGAGTAAAGGCCGGCCGGTTGTTCCAGGACGGTCGGGGGCTCTCTTCTTGAGCGTTAGGTAGTAGCAAAAGGGTCGACGGGGTTACGGTGCGACTGCATTACTATAAAACGAGTCGTTGTTATACCGTCGCCCGTTAAATCGATCTTCCCTCTCAAATGTGCCGCACGGAATCACTCCGAAACGGAGCGATCGATTGCTCAATCACCATCGGCTCTTCCGTGTGTCAATTAATTAAAATTAAAATTTAAAAAATTAAAATTTGAAAAATCGAAATTTGCAAAATTAATTCAACTTTTTCCCCTCATTGTAAACTGCGCGAATATTTTTATCGTCGATATTTCATCTCGTGTCACTTTCACTCAAATGTAATTAGGGATTTTCCCGCTGCGATCAGAGGAGTTCAGTGCATTTGTGATAATCCGATATTGGCCAGTGATATTTTCGTTACGTCTTAAAACCGGTGTGTGCAGATCACTTGGAAACGAAAAATCGGTGGAACGGGCGCACTGCGTTTAAGGTGAGATAACACTTTAATATTTCATTCCAACGTAATCGTTATGTCTTCGGTATTACGTTATGATATTTTTTTTATTACTTTGTGATGAAAGGGGGAGTTGACGGGTGCCGGAGTCACGTCAAACTTGTTCGAAATAGCTTTTGTGATTTATCAAGTATAAGTGATACGCGAAAATACCGCAGTCGGTTTTGGTTCCCCTTGTTTTTAGTTAACGTTGTGGAGTTGTTTACTGGGAAAATTTGTTTTCGAAAATTTTGCGGCCCGTTTGACAGATATCTGACGGGAAAATGAAAAATTTATAATTAAGAGTTTTTTGGAAAATTGAAATTCAGTCATTTTGTTCTAGCAACGATCCGGTCAAAAATTGTATAATTTCCAATGTAATTCCCAACTTGAACAGATTTTTCTATTCAATTTTTTTTAACGGGAAGAGATAAGAAGATACAATTTATATTTAAATTCAACTAAAGAGAATGGAGATAAATAATCGATTAGCTGAATCGTTTTTTAAAACGTTAAATTCATCAGAATAAAGTATTTATTTTTGCGAAATATATTTTAAATTGAGAAAAATTGAAAAATTCTCGTGAAGAAAGTTCCTATGAATGGATTTAGTGAATGAGTTCCTGAATGGATTCAATTCCTCGGGACATTGACTCTTCAAACTACTTGATTTTATTAATTCATTAATTCATTCATTTCATCTAGCAGAGATTCTGTTCAAAAATTACATGGAAAATTCTACAATTTCCAATAGATCCCCAATCGATTTTTCTAGTCAATTTTTTCAAACGTGAAGAAATGAGAAGTATAAGCAATATTAACTTCCCGACCCGAAGGAAGTTATTTATACTTCAATTTAGCTGAGAAAAATTGAAAAATTCTCGTGAATAAATTTCCTATGACTGTATTTAGTGAATGAGTTCCTGAATGCGTTCAATTCCTTGGGACATTGACTCTTGAACTCACGATAAAATGAAAACACAAACAGATTGTGTGTAAACAGCCACCTAAACGTGTTCCAAACATCGAGTAACCGAAAATTCATCTCTAAATTAAACGGGCGTTACGGTATGCGGGGAATTATGCATGACAGGTACCAGAGCCCCTACAGAATCATCAGAATCCCCCAGAAGTCGCGATTTCATCGAATGCACACGTCAACGTGTGTCCACCGCTTCCGATAATGCATCATGTTGAAGTGTGCAAACATTAGAGATAACCTGGGCCATGATTTCACTCCCCCCTGGCCTAGAGCCGAATAAATTACGGTTTAATTGAGACTTCAAACACTGAACTCTTCCTTTATTTTCAGAAGCATTTTGAACTACGGGAAGTGATCGGTCATGAAGACATCGGCGCAACTGCAGCAGTACAAGAGTGAGTGCGAATTATTCGATTAGGAAATAGTCTATTGCAGTTCGGTTTAATAAATAAAAATTTAAGAATAATTCAATTATGATCATCAATTAACAATAATGAAACAGGATTCGTTGAACAAAACTAAGGAATTCTTCATTCAACGACTGACAAAATAAAAAATTATCAATGATTTTTTCATTATTTAAATAAGAAATTTATAGGAATGAAAAAAAAAATTATACTTCTTTTTTTTCTTGAATACAAAAATCGTGAAGACATTTTTATTCATGATTTTGTCAAAGAAGAATCAATTTTTTTCAAATCTGGACACAATGAAAGTTATCAACTTCAACTTCATTTTTTTTTGAATAAATTCATATTTTTTAATCAATAAATGAATGCATAACGATCATAAATAGGATGCATGAACCCCTGGCTTTTTTAAATTATTATTTTAATGGATATTTTAAATAATTAATTAATATTATTATTATTAACTAATTAATAAATATTCTAAATAATTACGATTACTAATTAATTAAGAACATTTGTTCTTCACTGAATAGTCATCCAATCAATACAATTATCCTCTTGTCAACTTCATGATCTCAAATAATATATTGACGTCACAAACGCATCGCTCATACCGTCAATGGACGGTCCATTAAGTATACAGAATAAATTCAATTAATTATACAGAAACGCGAGCGTGTGAAGAAGAAATGCCTCGATGAAAACCGCGTAATAAAGCACTCACGCGAATTATGAATAATTAACGAAAAAAATGGAACTGATCGAAAAAGGGAGGTAAAAAATTGAAGAGAGGAGAATAATGAAATGCGCGTCACACGTGTGCAAATAGAGTTAACGAGTCGGACTAGCGGTGTGAAAAAAACGGCCATTTTTTTTTTGACAATTTGAGATGTACCGCAGTATTTCCGTTATTTAAATGAGATGTGACGATCGCATCGGAAGCTATGTCATGAAGGATCGAGTAGTTTGACATTTTTACTGTTATTTAGAACATGATTTATGTCCCAAAAAAGGACGTAATCGAGGAGTTTAATCAAAAAATTTTATCAAATCAAAGGACTATGGAGCGTTGATGAACGTTTTTTTATTGACGATCACTCGATAATGACTAATTACTCATGTGACGACAATATTGTAAAGGAAAAATCCATAGATTTGCATACAACTTATTCCATTCAATTCCATTCAATTTTTAAAAATCCGATTTTCTAATAAGAGAAGAAAGAAAAATATTCTACCGATATCTATTGATTCATTTCATATAATATTTCGCCTGAATATTTATTCAACATGAAAAATTACAATTTTATTAATTGATTTATTTTTCTTCCTCATTTTTATATTTATTCATTTCCGATTCATTGAATATTCTCTATAAAAAAACGAAGGGCTGAGGAATTTTCAACCTTCGACATTGACCTCCCCCGATGAAAGATCAATCAGCCGACCAATTAAATTAATTGGCTAATCCCCGAAAAAATCCCATCTCTCACCTATCCTCTCACCAACCTCCTAATTACCAAGGCCGGTCATCGCTTCCCTCGTCCAACAATCCATCACCACCATCTCCCTGCATCTGAACATTCTCACTCCCTGAAGCATCACTGAACCCATCGATGATTTCCAAGCATTTACCACGCGATGACAACAACTGCAATCATTGTCTCATCAGCCATGTCTTCAATCCTTTTTTCTTCGATCCTTCACGATCGCGTGTCCATCAGGAATTTATTGGAAACTGAATGTGAGCCAAGGTAGTCATGAATGTGGGACACAGGTGGTAGATTCATTCATGGAAATTACTCCCATTAACTCGTTCATCTTTGATGAAAGAAAAATTGCAGATGAATGAAGTTTAGAGTTCAAGTTTTATTGTGGAATCAGCTGATTTAACTCATTCATTGAATTTTTATAACTCATGCAACGGATGAGTTACGAATGAGAAAAGGCTCTTGACATTTCAGTCCAGAAGATAACGATTCAATTGAAATAATTAAAATGAAAATTAATTGAAATTAAAACCTCGAATTTTATTCCTGTAATAAAAAATCAAATGTAACTCTTTCTTAAAACCAATCTATTCCGCCTGACGTTTTTCTTTCCTTAACCCATGAAATTTGTATTATAGTATCGTGTCATAAAAAAAATGAAAAAAGAAAATTCTAAAAACAATGAAAATCATGTAATTAAATTGATTTTTCCACTACAAATATAAATTTATATATATAAATAATAATAATGAAATAAATAAAAATTGAATATTAAATTAAATAATAATTTATATACATTTATATTACGCCCTAAATAAAACAAACTTGACGTATAAAAAAATTGTACGAGTTCACAGCGATACCACTTTTTTTATTTCTAATTATCCAATCATTATTCCTCGAATAAAAATCTAACCGGTCCCATCAATTCCCGAGCCACGTAATGTACAGAATACGCACGCAGTCTAAACTAGTGTAAATTAGAAAAATCCGCGGAATGAATGTGGAATTGGAGTTTGACAGTGACATTATCTCCCCCGTTAAATAATTTTTTGCCAGCAAACAAGAGGATTCTATCAAACTGACAGTTACAATTGCCCTCGGTGCAACGAACTCAATTTTAATTTTCTCCTCGGCAATTCTCTTATCGCCAACTGGTGAACTTGGCATTAACGCTTCTTTCAAAATATCCACAGCGTTTGTCACCGCAAAAACGATTGATGTTTCAGAATGCATCATTCTATTCATGGTTGGTGTGATCAGCAGTGCTCTTGCCTACGCACTTTATGCCGTTGATCCCGCAAAATTGATATTTGAATATGTGAGTACTGCTGCCGATCACGGACGAAAAAATTTAATAGAAAAACCTATCGAATTCGTTAGAAAATTCTATTGAATTTCTATTGAACTGTTCTATTAGTTTTCGGCCGATTCTATTGAAATGTTCAATAGAAAATATTCAGTAGAAAAAGTCAATAGAATTCAATTTTTCTATACAACTTATTCTATTGAGATATTTTCTATAGAATTTCCTCGGCTCAAATTTTCCAAGTTTTTTCGTTTGATTTTCTTGATGAGAAGAGAAGAAAAATAGAATGAAAAAAAATAGAAAATTTGAGTTGAGCAAATTCTATAGAAAATAGATGAAAAGAATAAGTTATATAGAAAAATCGAATTCTGTTGACTTTGTCTATTGAATGTTTTCTATTGAACATGTCAACAGAGTCAGCCAAAAACTAATAGAAAGTTTAATAGAAATTCAATAGAATTTTCTAACGAATTCGATAGGTTTTTCTACTAAATTTTTTCTTGCGTGATAATTGGCATTTTTTAATCACTTCTGCTCCATTGAACGCAATTAACTTAATCAGGGTAATTGTTATTTGTTTTCGGTTAGAAATTGACCATGACCCCTACGTCAACCGTCTATCTCATGTGGAAGAAGCCACCGATTAAAGTTTACATCAAAGTTTATGTATTCAATATAACGAATCCGGAGGCCTTTCTCGGGGGAGAGGAGAAACTGAGAGTCCAGGAAGTTGGACCCTATGTTTATCAGTATGTATGAGACACTGAAAATATTCACGTGTGAAAAATTTTCATGGAAAAACCTAGCGAATTCGCTAGACAATTCGATTGATTTTTTATTGAACTTTCTATTATTTTTTGGCTAATTCTATGGAAATATTCAATGGAAAATATTCTGTTGAATGAGTCAGTATTTTAGTTTTTTGTTTCATTTTCTTATGAAGAAAAATGAAAAACAGAATTAAAAAACTTGGAAATTCTTTAGGAAATATTTCAATAGAATAAATTGCATGGAAAAATCGAATCGAATATTTTCTATAGAATTTTTGTTTTATTTTTTTGATGGAAAAAAATGAAAAACAGAATAAAAAATTTAGAAATTGTTTAGGAAATATTTCAATAGAATAAATTGCGTATAAAAATCGAATCGAATATTTTCTATAAAATTTTTGTTATATTTCAGTTTTTTAAAAATTTTCTTGATGAAGAGAAATGAAAAACAGAGTAAAAAAACTTGGAAATTGTTTAGAAAATATTTCAATAGAATAAATTGCGTAGAAAAATCGAATTCCATTGATTTTTCCAATAGATTATTTTCCATCGAACATTTCTACTGGAATAAACGCGCAGACAAGCTGCGGATTTTTTCATCAGAATGAGCGAAAAACTAATAGAATATTCAATGGGAATCAAATAAAATTTCCAAGTTAATGCATTAGATTTTTTAGTGAATTTTTTCATACGTTGCGTCAATCATGACCTTTGAATTGCATTGTCCAGGGAAGTTTTGGAACACACGAAAGTCATATGGCACGACAATGGAACGATTTCTTATACGCCCAAGCGCACGGTCTTCTTCGTCCCCGAAAAGTCCCCGGGAAATCCTGTGGATGATATCGTTACTGTTCCCAATGTTCCGATGTTGGTGAGTTTATGAAACTGTTTGAAATTATCTCGATATATTAATAACGCATTTAATTGTTTTCTAATTAATTACGCTTACGCGTATTTATTCAGATGCCATAAAAATTGAATAGAAAAATTCAGTGAAATATTTTTGATTTTTCTTATTCTCATAGAAATTCATCTTCAGTTTTCTAAATCAAAATCAAAAACGAAGTGAATAAAATTTGCAAAATTTGTGCTCATGAATTTTAAAACAAAAATCTAATAACTTTCTTCATGAAATTTTTCCACGCGTCACAGTTGTTGCTAAAATCTTCAAAATTCGCTGTTAAAATCACGAATTCCCAAATTAAATCAATAATAATTTTTTAATGACATAAAAAAAATTAATAACAATAATAATAATTATTATAAAATAAATATTAACTACTGTATTAGTATTTTTATTATTTTTAAATTATTAATAATTTTTTTAATGATTAATAAAAAAAATAAATAAGTCATTGAGAAAATCAAAAAGTTTAGAAGACCTGTTTAAATGTCTAATTTCTAATTTGAAATGTAAAATTTGTTGAAAAATTATGATTAAATTATGAAAATCGATCGAGTGAGATGCCAAATTATCCGCAGGGTGTCTCATCAGCGGTCTACGATCAAGGATTCATCGTAAACTATCCTCTGGCACAGCTTGCACACGCACTGAACAGCAAACCAATTCTAAACATGTCTGTCTACGAGTACCTATGGGGATACGAGGATTCCTTAGTGCGTTTGGCATCTGGAATTGTCCCCAATTTCATCAACTTTCGTAAATTCGGATTGCTCGATAGGGTAAGTTCAGCACTTATCACCATTTCTCATTGAACCGGTAGCCAAGTGGCAATCCCAATTATGCGGTCTAAATAAATATGTCGACTCAACTATTGCAACAGTCCCGGTGCCTGTGTTGTCTCAGGTTTGCTGCCCGCTGGATCCTTTCACTCAATCCACCGGAACGGTTTTGCAATCATCGGGTGAAAAACAAAGTGGAATTAATGGATTGGTGATAATGGGAAAATATTAATTCAGCGGATGAGGCGTGCAAGGAGAGAACTCCATTTGAGGATCTGTTTTTCATTGATGATTTTTAAACGACAGTCGATGGGAAAATTTTTCTCATCAACTTTTTGGGATAAATGAGAGATTGAAAAAGGGCTTGAGAAAAAATTTAGCGAAAAAAAACTGCACAATTTAAAACAAATTAATTCATCTTCTTGAATTATTTCCTGAAAATTCTTATCGGACTCTGATGAAATTCCCTCAAAACTTGAGATTTTCACGAACGTTTATTGAAATTTTAATGGATTCTATTGAATTATTCATTTTTCCTCAACTTTCCGGCAAAAAATAATTTTTACCAATTGCAAAAAGTATTTTTCAACAGCTTGTTTTTATGTCAGATGTACGACGAATTTAAAACAAATTAATTAATCTTTTTGGGATAAATGAGAGATTGAAAAAGGGCGTGAGAAAAAATTTAGCGAAAAAAAAAATTGCACAATTTAAAACAAATTAATTCATCTTCTTGAATTATTTCCTGAAAATTCTTATCGGACTCTGATGAAATTCCCTCAAAACCTGAGATTTTCACGAAAGTTTATTCAAATTTTAATGGATTGAACTCATATCGAATTTATATTCATTTTTCGTCAACTTTCCGGCAAAAAATAATTTTTACCAATTGCACAAAGTATTTTACAACTTGTTTTTATGTCAGATGTACGACGAAGGCGAGAATGTCGTCAACATGAACATTCGGAAAAGCGAGAACATGATGGAGGAGGAGGGCCGATACCTCAGCATTGAGACGTACAATGGCAGTCCTGGTCTCGCTCACTGGGGGTACACAGAGCCCGAAGCCAACGAGACGGTACCCGGGTGAGTTCATTGACATCAGATCAGCTCTGGGGAATTTTTCGTGCGAAAACGATTCATTGGATTAGAAGATCTTTGGCCCCAGGGGTCTATCAACGTATTGACACTGAGCAGAAACCTCATCTGAATAAATTCTACGGAAAAATATCCATTGAATAGTAATTCAGTAGCGAAGCGGTAAACCGGTTCAAATCGATTATGACTATTGACCAGTGTTCAACGAATATCTCGAAATCTGGGGGAGATGGCAAAATTTTTGTTATGTCCTTTTTTGTAGAGCGAATTGAGGGCCACAAAAAAGGTCATTACAAAAATTTCATTATCTCCCTTAGATTCCGAGATTTTCATCGTTTTACCGCTTCGCTACTGAATTTAATAATGTCCAGCCCAGTTGGATAATTTTTAATAGAACTTTCGAAGAAAATTGACTTTTTAAATTGAAGTCTGGTGGAACTGCAATCGAATTCTCGAGTTCAGATTGAAATTGAATAGAATTTTTTAGAGAAACCGCAATTGAAGTCGTCAAATTTCCAAAGGAAAATTGAAAAAAAAAGAATAGTGTTCACATTCTCCCATTACATTAACATTAAAAAAAAAACTCAGTGTTTGGCATAAAATCCACTCATCCATAATCAGAAATTCCCCATTCAAACATCATTTTACACAATTTAACCTTTTTTAATAATAATACTTCACAAATCAGTAGCGAAGTGGTAAACTGGTTTAAGTCGACTTATCTCCCAGTTGAGTTTTTGAGGAATATTTCCGAATCTAACGGAGATGGCGAAATTTTCGTAACTACATTTGTTACAGCTCTCAATCGGCTCCACAAAAAAGGTTATAATAAAAATGTTGCCATCTCCCTTAGATTCCGAGATATTTATTAAAAACTAGTCAATAGTCAAAATTGACTTATACCGTTTTACCACTTCGCTACTGAAATAAATAATCAATAAAATAAACTGCATTGTTCCGACTAAAAAAGCGAAAATCTGTTCACCAGTGGAATATCGCTCGACTAATTCTCGTGACTTCTGAATTTTCTTCGCCCCTATTAATTATTTTTCTCTGTTTATTGAATCGTTTCATAATGATCCACTCGAGATCATTAATTCAAGTGCGCGCCGACTGTTGCAGTAATACCGTCTGCAATCAGATTCAAGGAGCAACGGAGGGCACTCTATTCCCAACGAATATCGAGAAAGACGTTGTGTTCAGGGTCTTCAGGAAGGCTTTCTGCCGCGTCCTGCCGATTGTATTCAAGAACGAGACGTACGAGGAGGGATTGCGCGTTTTCGAGTACAAATTCGCTGATGATTTTCTGGATCCACCCGAGATGAACTCGGACAATGAGTGCTATTGCAGGAAAATGCAGACGTGTTTGAAGAGGGGACTCTCGGATCTGACTCCGTGCTATTACAGTGAGCATTAATGGTCCACTGATTTATCGATTATTAATCAAATGAAGTGATAAATTTTTTCAATTTAAGGTTTATTTTTTGTGATTGTGCATAATTAGCGAAAATGAATGCATTCGACTTTGAAATTGAAGAAATAATGTCTTGATATTCCCTCGTAAAATTGGTAATTACCGAGATGCTGATGACGGTAATGGGCAATTAAAAATGGTTAATTATCTCGATAATGAGTGATTTTCGAATGAGATGTGAAGAAACGCTGGATAAAAAATTCTAGTGGAATTCCATTCGTGTTTCTGATTTGTATAGGAAATTATATGACTTTTCTAGAAAATTTTCGATAGGAGGAAAAGTCCAAAGGTCGTGGCTTGTAATTTATTGCTTTGGGATTTTCCATCGGAATTCTTAAGCATAAATTCTTCAATTTTTTTGTTCTTACATCTTGTAATGAAAAATGGGACTAGAAATGCAGAGGAAAGAAGACTGAAATTTCCAACAGAAAAAGGCAAAATACGAAAAGATTCCCGATAGAATTAAAAAATAATGAGAAATGTCTTGAGATTCCAAGAAAAAAAAAACAATCAAGAATTCTCATAGAAAAAACCCCGTTTATATCCTATTTTCCACGATAAAATATCGATTGAAAAACCTAAAACGTGAAAGTCACATGACCTAAAATAATTGGCGTAAAATATTCCAAAAGAATTCTTATGGACTTTTTGATGTCATTTTTCTAAATGTCATCCTCTTATGAATTAATCTCTGACTGTAATTTCCATAATTCTCACTCACATTCTCCCAATTCTCAGATATCCCCGCAGCCGTCTCACTGCCCCACTTCTTGGACGCTGATCCAAGCCTACTCGATGGGGTCGTGGGGCTCAAACCAGAGCCCGAGAAGCACCGCACCAGAATTTTCATCCAACCGGTGAGAAATATGCAATTTCCCCCCTTATGCAATTTCCCTCGTCGTGACGTTCCACCACGAGACACTGGGACTATCCAAAAAACAAAAAAAAACAACAGTAAAATTTCCCTGAAAGTGAATTACCAACAAATTCATTCTTTAATGCGCATGAAAAAAGTTTTACAAATGCCATTTTACCGAAATTTAAATATAATATAGATAACATCATTCCTTCATTCGACTTATGCAAGAAATTTAACAAGAAATCTAGCGCAATTTACTGGAGAAGAAATATAATTCAGTTTGAACATAATATAATTGAACAAAATAATACAAAACGATAAATGTCTTTATGACATAAAATAAATAAAAGACCTCGCGATGTGCAAAACATTCGAAAATGTGAAGGAACTCGAGAAAACGCGTGGGACGTTCGATGAGAAAGATTCCAGGAATCAATGAATCAATCATTATATAAGCCTTATTTTTTAATTTTAGGACGTAGGAGCCCCGATCCACGTCAACTCCAGGATTCAGACGAATCTAGTGATGCAACACACTGTATATAATCCAAGAATCAAAGCTTTTAATGGTCTCGTCGTCCCACTTTTTTGGTCAGATCTGGTATGTTGGAATCGTTGTTTCTAGATTTTCACTCGTTATTATTGACAAATGATTATGCAACTTTTACCCGACTTGAGAGATATATTTAGATCGAAGATTCAAGGTTGTGAACTACACGCGTACTGTAGTTCGAATTAAATAAACTTGACAATTATTTAATTTAGTTATAATTTAGTTATAATAATGCAATTAAATTTGTAGTCTTCACATCTCAATTTCTGATATGTATTCTATTCATTCTATCAAAAGACAAGAACAGAAATCGAATTTATGGGTATTCTTCTGTGATTGGATGAAATATGTCGAGAGAGAGGTTCGAGGGACCGTTTTGTATTGCGCGTTTTTTCCCCCAGAATTTTCCCAAAATTTCTTAATTTTTAGTATGTGCTTTTTTTTCTTTTTTTTCGTTAACGTCTTGTGTTGCTTAAATCTTTTTGTTGGAAATTGAATTTTTGCTAATTTACGGCAAAGTATAATAATTCCAGTTCATTCAATGTTGTAACTTGTAAATTAAGGAAAATATATTGTATAATAAGAATCAGAAGGGATAAAATTAAATGAATCTAATTATGAAGAGGCAGAAATAAAGTAAAATAGTATAAATTATTCTAGCCACGGGTGAGAAGCGTCAAGATGATTAAAAAATTATGATGATTAATTTTGATACTAATTCTTATTGAATAATTTAGAAAACAACGCATTTAGAATAATGAACAACTGCACAATCATGAATTTTTAATAGAATAATTTAAGAATTACTCATTTTCTCACATTTCCCACAACAACTTCTAAACTATTCTTCAATATTTATTCCACAGGAGATATCGAAAGAAGGGAACGACCTCATCCCAATAATGCATCTCCTGCTGGTGGTAGCACCAATCGCTCAAACAACTCTGACGTACATTCTCGCTATCGCCGGGATAACGACATTCATATTATCACTAGTTGGCACCCTGTGGATGTTGAATCAAACGGAGGAGTATCATGACGAGATGAGAGACAGTGTAGATCTCCGGATGCCCCTTGGGATGGGTCAATACACTGCGATTCACATTCTCCCGGCGATTAAAAAAATAACATCCAAAACGGATCTTTTTGGATAATAATTGGAGAAACTTTGTGATTTTTTTTGCATTAGAAACGAGTGTACGTAACGAGGTGCTGCCAGACACAGAAGTACTTACGCATGAACAAAATTTAATGGGAAAACCCAGTGCTGAATAATTCTCTTGGATTTTTTTTTCGAAGTTCAAAAAAAAATTTGCTAAAAATATCTTAGAAAACAATAATATATTTTTGCCTTTCTGTACAACTTATTCTATTGAAATATTTTGTGCTGGATATTTCTTAACTCCAACGGATGGAAAAGATAGAAAAGGTTTGCAAAAAAATATTTTCTGGAGGAAATCCTCAACATTTTTTTTTCCACTGTAATTTTGCATTCTCTTGATAATTTATATTGAAAAATTGAATGGAAAGGGAAGATGTTTTATAGAAGAATTCAGTGGGTTTCAATCGTTCTGTACAATTTATTCTATTTTATTCTATTTTCTAGGGAAGTTTCTCAACATGAATATTTCAAGTTTTTTCCGCTATAATTCTTCTCTCTTATCACGAAATTCAAGTAAAAGAAGTGGGAAAATTTGAGCCGAAGCATTTTCTTGAAAAGAATTTGTTGTTTCTCGACATAAAAAATTGAATAGAGAAATGAAAAAAAAAATATTTTTCTTCACAATATTTTCGGTTGAAGATTCAAATTGAAAATCCAATAGAATTGCCTGGAAAATGCGCTGGGGTTTTCACTGCATTTGTTCGCACATCTCCCGTGACACCTGTCCATAGTTAACTTATGATCAACTGCGGATTATCGACAATGTCAAATGTAATTGTTCAATAACAGTAGAAGTGAGTAATCAACGTTCATGGAACAGATCAAAGTATAAGACTGATTGGGACAAAAATGTCTGTTAATAGATAAAATGTCAGATTAGAAATGACCTAATTCATTTTAAGTGAGGAATGAGTAGTGGCAATGAGACGTGCCATTGTCGATTCCATAATTTTAACTCTGTTTGACACATCAATTATTTAATTCGAATTATTATCTTGAAATTAGTCAAGTATTATAATTATTACTGCTCAAATATTGTAATTAGGGGATCTCGTTGAATGTCAAATCTCAGTTTTGAGGGATTTAAAGATTAAGTTGTTCGTAATAAAATTGTTTTCATAATTTCGTCAATTGTTCATTATTCGTTTGAAGTTTTTAAAATCATTTTTTAAATTGTGGGTGAGAGGGAAATATGCATATGCATACATGTACCGATGGGAATTCCGAGTTATCGATAAGCCAGTTCTCTTGGGTTTTTGCACAGCTTCGATAAATGAACAACAGAGACCAGGACTATGTGTGGAATCAGTTGAAAATGGCGTGCTAGGACCTCTAAAGATGGTTTAGAACCAGGGGAGACTCCTAGACGTCAATGTTCTATACATACTCCTAGACCCCATTGTCCTCCTAGACAATGATGTCACAACTCTCCTTTTCAATTGAAAACAGATATCAGCTTTAGAGACATTTGTCATGTTTAGAGGCTCTAGCACGTCATTTCTCGACCCGCTCTTTC
>NW_021681032.1:468373-482760 GCF_001412515.2 Diachasma alloeum
CAATGTTCTATACATACTCCTAGACCCCATTGTCCTCCTAGACAATGATGTCACAACTCTCCTTTTCAATTGAAAACAGATATCAGCTTTAGAGACATTTGTCATGTTTAGAGGCTCTAGCACGTCATTTCTCGACCCGCTCTTCCCGATCTCTCAATGTAAAAATCGTTTCCAATTTCTTGAGCAGAATAATTTTCGCTAAAAATCGCGAAAAATAATGACAACTGAATTATCAACTGAATTATTTCGTCCATCATCAAGAATGACTCGATTTTCCGCCGAGTTTCGTCAACGAACCGTTTGTAACCCAAAACGATAACAAAATTCTTTAAAACAATAGCCACTGCGTATCAAATGTGGGTTGAATCCGATAATATTTAGATAATCACAGTCACAAGATCCATTATATAAACATGTGACTCAGACTGACCATTGAAATAACTGATAGGGATGCTGACCAGACACGTGACACGATAACGCCTTTTTTTTCTCGCCGAGCGGAGTTCGTTCGAAGATAAACTCAGTTTTCATTCAACGCACTTACACATGTATGTAATTTGACGCGAGCATGTGCAGAGGCTCTCGTTGCATGTGGTAGCGGATCATGTGCCTCGGTGTTTCAGGAAGCGGTTGAGTTTCATTGCGCGTCAGATGGGTGAGTAGTGTTCGAGAGACTCCGGAGTCTCGAATCGAACAACAGACTGGGTATAATTTAGGAGCTCCCCATCGACTCGATTCACTAGCGCTTCGGCTGTTTCACCGTAAACATCGGTTTCTATTCCGTTCTGTTCTTTTGTTTTTTACTGTCTCGAGGTGAGTGGACATTTTCTCATCTGTACGAACAATGGGCGAGGGGCGAGCGGGTTGATTGGCCAGTAATTACAAAGGCGGAGACGATTTTTTGGGGACATAACGGGTATGTGTTGTGCGCCGCGGAATTGTTGACGTTGGACAGAGGAAAAGGAATAGTTTTCAATGTTTTATATCTTCCGATCCGCTGAGTGAAATTCAACAATTTTTTTTTCATTTTGGAGGTGGTCTTTCGGGCTTCAAAATGAATTTTGATTTGGCCCAATCGTATCGGTGGGGTAGAAGATATTGATGGTTTTATGTGGGCGTTTTACGTCGTTATCTTGGTTTTTTTTTACTGTAATTCATTTGGGGAAATTGATAATTAATGATTCGGGAAAATAATTATTACATCCCCTCGACTATTAGTTTGGTGGTAGATAGAGTATTGAAACGTGTGGAAGTCATTTAGAAATAAAGGGACGCCCCTTTGTTGTGCGCCGCAGAATTGTTGACGTTGGATAGAGGAAAAGGAAATAATTTTCAATGTTTTATGTCTTCGGATCCGCTCAATGGAATTCAACAATTTTTTTTTCATTGTGGAAGAATTTTTTCGCGCTTCAAAATTTATTTTGAAGTTCATAGTAACTTTTATCGTTTGTAAATTAATTTAATTAGTGAAATTGATAGTGAATGAGTTAAGAAAATAAGCGTTACATCTCCTCGACTATAAGTTTAATGAGTTAAATTGAGGATTGAAACGTTTGGAAGTCATTTTGTGATAAAATGATGCCCCTTTGTGGTGCGTAGTAAAATTGTTGACGTTAGCCAGCGGAAACAAATGAATAATTTTCAATATTCAATAAGTTCAGACTGGCTGAGTGAATCATTGCGATTTTTTTTCATATTAAAGCTATTTTTTCAGACTTTGAAATTAATTTTGTTTTGTAATTTGAGGTATCGAGAATTTGGGAGAATTTATGTTAAATATCATAAAATAAATAATTAAATATCATTGAAATTAATTCAATTTATTTAATTAGGAATGAATGGTGAATGAAAATATTCATTACATCCCTTCGACTATTAATTGACGCAATTACATTGAATACTGAAATATGTAGAAGTCGTGAGTGAGACAAATAACGCCCCTTCGTGTACTATTCTTCTTTGTTGACATCGCAGATCTGATTTATTCAAATCCCACCATTGGGACAGGAAATATTTGAAAATTAGTTCATTACCGCTGTTATACTGAGAAAAAAAATTACTTTTGCCAAGTAAATTTACTAATTACAAGAAAATTCACACATTTCTAATGCAAATATTTATATACATTTACTTGTGGCAAGTAAATTTACTTGGCAGAAGTAATTTTTTTTCTCAGTGTACGCCCATTTAATTCATCCATTCAGTGGATCAGTGGAGCTCGGAATATAAATTCAATCCCCTCAGCGACGTATTTTGACGAAGAAAAGCAATTTTCAGAGGCACTGACGCCTCATTATTACGCGCAGTTGTTGACATCACAGTCCACGCAATCCGCTATTACTTTTACAAGATTTCAAACAACCTTCGGAATTTCTTAACTCCAGTGTTATTAGTCCTAGCACTTTTTTCCTCGAGTTGTTAAGGTGTGCATATGGTTTACGACGCGACAGGGGAGGGGCAAAACCAACAGTTGACTCTTAAAAAATACTTTCTCTTACTTCAGAAAACAAATTCATCGATTGTAGTCACAGGAGAAGAATAAAAAAAATGAATGAATGAATTCTAAAAAAAAAATTGTAATGATTCAGTTGTATTGAAAATTGAATAAGTCAATAACATTTTTAAAAAGTTATTTGATTCTTAAAAAATAATTTCTCCTACTTCAGAAACAAATTCATCGATTGTAATCAAAGGAGAAGAATAAAAAAAATGAATGAATGAATGAATTCTAAAAAAAATGATAATAATTCAGTTGCATTGAAAATGAAATAAGTCAATAACATTTTTAAAAAATCAAGAGTACCACTTTTTTCCCACTTGCGAACAAGGCCTGGGTGTGACTCACTCCAGGAAACCAGCGTAATTACTTCGCGAATCCCTGTTCCCCCTGTCTTTTCCATTCTGCGGAGAAAAAATGCGTTTTATTGATTTCAGGGAATCGGTGACACAATGAAGAGTCTTATTGTCGTCGTGGCATTGCTCGCCACTGCCCAGGCTGTTTCGTTCTACGACCTTGTGGTCCAGGAATGGGGCACATTCAAGGTAACAAAGCGATTTGAGTTTCTAGAATGGGCGGTAGAATCGTCGATAGAATTATGCGGGGTCTCTGGATTTTCTTGAATACCTGTACTGTTTTTTTGTGTTCAGCTTCAACACGGGAAGAATTACAAGAGTGACGTCGAGGAGAAGTTCAGACTGAAGATATTCATGGAGAACAGGCACACAATAGCCAAGCACAATGCCAAGTACGAGCAGGGGCTTGTGTCGTACAAACTCGATATCAATAAATATGGAGACATGGTGAGCTATTTATTCAACCTGAATCTCTGACGTTCAGTCATCATTTTTTTCAACAAATATTTCCTTTCATACAATTTATCGCCGATAATTCGTATTAATTCATTTTAGAAGGAATGAGTAATTATTTATTGTGCCACGAGATATATCAACTTTAATGTGTAATAAAAATAAACTTTATTGACTAAATAGGTTGATCAATTAATTGATTAATTTTGTGATGAATCTGAAAATTCATCAATTTATAGGAAATTTCAGTTGAACATTTTTCAACAGAGATTAATTATAATTGAACGTGCTCGATCAAATATGAATTATCGAGGTAATTAGTAATGTCACGAAACTTTTTCTTTTTAACATTCTGTCGTCAACTCATTCGAGATAATAGATTGGAGAAATTGAATGGTTACGTTTAAAACTCATCTCTGAATTTCAACTACTGTAAATTATTTTTAATTCCAGTTACTGCAATTTTGATTCCGTTTGATTTCCAGTTGCATCATGAGTTCGTCCACGCATTGAATGGCTTCAACAAGACGGGGAAAATGGGGTTGAAGGAGAGCAGGAAACCCGTTGGAGCGAAATTCATCGAACCAGCTCACGTTGAACTCCCGAAGACTGTTGACTGGAGAGAGCATGGCGCAGTTACACCTGTGAAAGATCAAGGCCACTGTGGATCGTGCTGGGCTTTCTCAGCTGTACGTATTCGCTTTTGTTATTCCTTTTATTCTGAAGATGAGTCACTTCATCACGTGTTATCAAATGCTAGCAATTCTTATCTCGATGAAACTTATCTCTCAACTATTGATTTAATTGAACAATTACATGAGATAATGACTCAATTAGAATGGCACTAAATTAAAGTTCTGATGATTAAGCATTTCATTTTGATAAGGATGATAACAAATTGATTTTGAGAAAACTGTTGAAATGTTTTTTGCTGAATTGTTTTCCGTTAGAAAAGTCTCTTGTCATTCTCCTGTAAAATCAGTTCTTATGAGGATGATTGGACAGCTCATAAATGTCGGAATTACTCGATTAGAATGGAACATCAAGGGATTTCTAATGGGCTCATCCTCGGTGTTGAGTAGGATTAACAGAAAATGTCAGACTCTTTGTTGAAAATTATCTCGACTGAAGGTCTTCTCAGTAACCGAGATAACTTAATAATTAATGAGTGGATAAATGACTCAATTGAAATGAATCATTTTTAGTCGGATATTTTCTCAGCCTCGAAAGAGACCTCTTACCATAGTCCTCTTAAATCGCTTTTCAAAAAGATAATTTACTACTTGAGAAATGACAGAATGACTCAATTGAAAAATAGAATCATTCACGAATTCCTAATAATTGTCTTACTGATGATTGGATTCAGATTTTTTCTCCATTGAATCACGAATTAATTAATTCTTTGTATCAACCATTTTCAAAACTACATTATCTGTCATAAATCATTTTTAGTTAGGAATGTTCTCAGCCTCGAGAACGATCTCTTGGCATTTTCCTCGTAAATCCCCTTTCAAAAAGATAATTAATTACCTAAGAAATAGCAAAATGACTCAATTAAAAAATAAAATCAAACCCCTCGCCTTTAGAATAGACTCAACTCAATTTCTGAATGAATTCATCAAAATTTTCATTTCCCTATTGAATCACAATTAACGAGTCCTTTGTATCGACCATTATTTTTTTTTTAGACCGGTAGCTTGGAAGGTCAGCACTTCAGACACAGTGGTTACCTCGTTTCCCTCAGCGAGCAAAATCTGGTCGATTGCTCCGGCAAATACGGAAACAATGGCTGTGAGGGAGGTCTCATGGACCAGGCCTTCCAGTACATCAAGGCCAACCGCGGTCTAGACACTGAGAAAACTTATCCATATGACGGAGAGGACGAGAAATGCAGGTACAATCCACGAAATAGTGGAGCTGAAGATGTTGGTTTCGTCGACATTCCACAGGGCGATGAGCAGAAATTGAAGGCAGCTGTTGCCACTGTGGGTCCTGTCTCCATTGCCATCGATGCGTCACACCAGTCATTCCAATTCTACTCCGAAGGTACGTCACAAAATAACAAATCCATTATTCCATCTTTTGAAATAATTTCATGCAACTGAAGTTATTTTTTTACATTTTACAAAAAATTACTTTATATTTAAAATATTCCGAAATATTTAATAGTATTTATGCATGGATAATAAAAATGGTTAAACTTTCTGAAAATTTATTATGAAATTTAATTTTTTTGTGAATTATTAATGAGAAACCTTGAAAAATTGGGAAATTCATCAGATTGAGATTCAAATTCAGACCGTCAACATTAAATTATTCAATTACTGTCTCATTTTCGGTAGCATAGGTTCAAATGGGGCTCAAACGAAAGCTCTAATGTTCAACTAAAAATATTCAAGGACTCTATTTTAAAAAAAAGTAGAGCACTAAAATCCTTAAAATGATATTTCTGTTCCTCTGATAATGAAATTGCCCCAGGAATTTCACCAATTATCTTTACCCCTTTATACAATTATATTTCTGCTCAATTATTATTAACTTCAGGTCGATACATTTCAACTTCGTATTGCAGAAATGAAAAATTGAAGAATTAAAAAATAAAAATAAAATTAAGAATTGAAAATTAAAGAATTAAAAAATAATAATGCTGATATGTCGATTTCTGCAGGTGTTTACGACGAGCCTGAGTGTTCGAGTGAAGAATTGGATCATGGAGTCCTCATCGTTGGATATGGAACAGACGAGAAGGGTGGAGATTACTGGCTTGTCAAGAACAGCTGGGGACCCTCCTGGGGTGAGAAGGGATACATCAAGATGTCTCGTAACAAGAATAATCAGTGCGGTATCGCCACCTCAGCTAGCTACCCCCTCGTTTAATAATCTGGCCGATACTCCACGTAGCAAAATGTGATGAGTGTTGTCTGGACGGTTCATATTTTTCTATTCTACTCTCTCGAAATCATTCAAGGCGTGATATAGTGACGTTTATTTTCTTATGATTCCATGACGCATGAACATTCTTGATTGAGGATTACAAGCTCGCATTCTTTTAGTCGTTCAACGGCTCGTACTTTTAATTACTTTAATTGCATTTTTGTATGGAAAATAGTGATTGTATTTTTAGGATTAAGGGAGCATGTGTGATCAATAAAAAAATAATTGGTGATTCATTTTTTATCAGGCGTTAGTCATTCCATAATTCAGGCGAATTTTTATCTCCCCTTTCCTGTTTTACGCAGTTGGAAATATCTTGCAGTTGTATTAATACTTTCGTTGTGATATCGGGGGCTGTAAATAGCCGTGTCGTGAGAAATCGCAAATATTTGTGACGAGAGAATTTGAATAATCTTTGAAGAGTTATGGAATGGAATGCAATGGAATTCCAAATTTTTCTGCTGGAGGAAAATGAGAATTTCACAACTTGGAAATTAATGAAAATTCCACAGTAAATTTTCCTGAGTTTGGATGGAATAATTGAATTTGAATTTATAGTTTGTCTTTATTTTTCCATCAAATTGGATTTTCAACTACTAAATTCTTTTAAGTTCCAGTGAAGCCATGACTTAATAAAAATTCTGAGAAGTGTGTCAGGGATTTCACTCGGAAATTTAAGAAAAATTCAAATTTTTCACTCTACTGAAAGGGTTGAGACGCATTTTCATGTAAGAGCGACAACAGCTGTTGCTGCATATCCATGAGAACACACTAACCTCAAAAAATTTGACAGTTGCGAAGTGGTTGAGGTGTTTGACAACTCGCAATCACAGCACGACTGCACGACCACAAAATGACAGTTCACAATTTGTACATATTCTCGAGAACAGGGACATTGCTGTATTATGACGAGTGGAACAGACTCAATAAGTCTGGCATCACAAAAGAGGAGGTTCAGTATAAATTCCATCAACATCCACCCGAAAAAATAAAAATTTAAAAATACGTTCATAGCAACTAAATGCAAGTTATCAGAAAAACCGAAGTTCATATGTAAATAATACTCGAATGAAATTATGTAAATAATCCAAGATGGATTAATGATGGAGAAAATATTCACCCCAAAATAATGATATAGGGGAGGTTGGGGTAAAACGGACACTTGACGTTTTTTAAATGTTAATGAGGGGTCGAAATGTTGATAAATAATTTTTTTTCAATACAAAGCACAATTCTTTCCCTTTATGGCGAGCCTAAACTGAGCTCAATTGATAAATTAGTTTGTGAGTTATGAATAATTTTAAAAAAGTCTAAAGTGTTCATTTTACCTTATCTCTACTTCTCATCACGAAAAATTCTCCAGGAAGCCAAGTTGATGTACGGAATGCTGTTCTCGATAAAGTCGTTCGTCAACAAAATATCTCCCCTGGACTCCAAGGAAGGATTCCAGTACTATAAAACGAGCAAATACACTTTGCACTATTTGGAGACACCCTCAGGCTTGAAATTCGTCTTGAACACGGACAATGGGGCGCAGAATGTGAAAGAACTACTCCAACAACTTTATTCCCAGGTAAATTAATCAACCAATTAAATTACTTCATCTGTTGATTCTGATTATCAAATCAGCTGTGCCAATTTATTTAATTTTCAGGTTTATGTACCGTACGTTGTTAAAAACCCAGTAGCTCAGATGAATGAGCCCATCCAGAGTGAATTATTCAAACTCAAAGTTGACGAACTCATGAAGAAATCACCTATATATTTGTGTAGGTCACTGTAAATTCAATTAGGTAATAAATAATTTTCATATATTACGTTAAGATTTAAATGTTTAAATGTTCAGGATATCCTAGTACTTTGGATCTTATTTTTCGTTGGAATCCCTTTTAACAAAAGGATATCATAAAATAATAATTAATTATCAACATGAAAAAAATCGAAAAATCAGACTCCATTGTAAAATTGTTAAGAAGTATTTTAAAAATCTGAAGAAATTAAACTGTCATTTTTCAGAAGAATTCACTAAATAACTGAAAAATTTCATTTTTTGAAAAGTGTAAATTCTTTTCATAAATAATTTATGAATGAAAATCAATTTAAAAATTATTTTTCATTTTGACTCCTCAACATTTCAAGAAGCTAGAAAAAATGAAAGTTTATTTTAATATTCATTAAAAAAATAATAATCCATTAGAAAAAAAATGGAAATAATTAATTTTAAAAAAAAATGCGGAAAATTACTTTTACGCAAAAATATAATTCAATAAACACTCGCATTTCACTTAAATATCTCGATTTTATTTATATCCCATATTCTATACTGTAATACAAATTTCATATTTTAATCGTGTGAATTCATTCACTCTATCAACAGGAAAAAAGTTATATTATCCAACCTCTCCCTCTCTTCCCCCTAAATATTTAATCCAGAGCTCTCAACGACGACAGTAAGCTAACGTTTAGGCTCAGCAACATCACCAAATCTTAATTCCCAATTGTATGAGCTGCCCGCATTCTGCAGAGAGCGCGATGCACGAAAATTCACTAAACCCAATGCTTACTAGCTTTTTCGTTCGGGATTATCCCCAGAATGGAATTGTTTCACGTTACTCATACCCCCAAATATACAACAATATTCCTGCAAGGTAATTCATAACGTGTATGGCAGTTTTATGCAAGAGCAGAATCAACACAAATTCAAATAACAATTTCTCTCGTCGTGGGATCAGTAAACAATAAATTGTATCAAAAATGTAATTTAAAATCGTTTGGCATCGTGTAAACTCTAATGTAAATTAGGGTCACCAATAATTTTAAGGAGATCCATCGCAGAATTGACATTGTTTAAAAATGCTGTGAATTTTAATTCAATAAGTCTAAAGTGTTGACAAAGGGGAAAAAATTGTCTTCGATAAATCGACGAACAGAGTTGTTTATTGAATAATAAAAAAGTGAAATCAGTTCATTTTTCTATCCTATCGACGAAAAATGGGGATCGTACAACACAGAGTGCATATTAATCACGTCAAAAAAAACTTCAAATTTTCTAATCCACTCTCAACTTTAGATGCCCCTGGGATCTCCTTAAAGTAGTTTTTCTTCGTAACTTTCGTCTATATCTCTTCACCCTGTTCCTCAATCGGCATTGAGCAAGATCAGTACTGATTTATTCTCATCTTTCCATCAGTGTTACCATAAAAAAAAAACAAGAAAAATTCCTTAAACCCTAATTTCTACTGTCCATCGAGGGTAATCACCACTCGTGTCTCATTCACTCCAACTTGGAAGCTTTCGAGGAAAGATTAAAAAATGCTGCTCTTGGAGATAATGTAAACACACGTATTTCATGTACTCGTTATTCGTTGATGAATACATGCGACTAATTTAATTAATCATCAAATTCATTCAAATGTTTATCTCAAAAAAATTTCACTTAGTCTACATCTTGTTCAACGATTTATCGTTTTTTTCCATTATTAGACACGGATTCATTGACGTCGAACGGATCAAATTTTCTGTATACACCATGTAAAGCATTTATTTTTATACAAAGAGCGCGTCAGCTATTTTCATTTCATTTATTTACGGTGTACCCTCACTTCCAATGTACACTGAGCAATCAAGCGCATTTTTTTTCTCATCGCAAGATGATTTTACAGCATTTTGCGTGTTTTTTCATTCGTAATTCCACATTTTCGTGGGTTTTATCTCTTGGTATTGAATTCTGAGGGAAAATCCATCAATTCGTTCGAATAAAATCCAACAACTGAGACATTGAAATTATTCGGGGAAAGAAATTGCTTCCACATGTGTAAAATAATGTACTTTAGGTGTATTTTTTTCTCATCGCAACATGATTTTACAGCATTTTGCATCTTTTTCGTTCGTAATTTCGCGTTTTCGTGGGATTTATCTCTCGTTATTGAATTCTGAGGAAAAATCCACGAATTCGTTCGAATATAATCCGAATATAACAACTGAGACGTTGAAATTATTCAGGGAAATTGTTTCCAAACGAGTAAAATAATATCCATTAGTTTCGTTTATATTTAGAGTGTACCCCACATCCAATGTACACTGTGCGCAAGATTATTTTACATGTTTTTTCAATCGCAATTCCACATTTTCGTGGGTTTTATAACTTGTTATTGAATTCTGAGGGGAAAAAATGTTGAATATGGAGTGAAAATCAATGAATTCATTCGAATATAATCCAACAACTGAACATTGAAATTATTCAGGGAAAGAAATTCTCTCCAAAAAGTAAAATAATGTCCATCCCTTTCTCCACTCTAAAACTTTAATAAAAATTCATCTCCCCCAAACTGTTTTCCCTCAAATGACCTCTTGACAATAAACTCCATATGTGTATAATATAATTATAATAGTATAATTACGTTTACATGCGCGTTTGTCAGTCTTCAGTTATTTATTATAATATTTTTAATTCAGCAGTGAAGTTTATCGTCTCCCTCAGCATGAGTTTCATTTGTCTCGTTGTTATTCATTGGTGTTGAAATACGAACTACGGTTGAGGGTTGGGTTGAGGAGCCCGGCTCCTCTATTACTGGCAGCCTTTTCTCACCTGATGATGAATTATGAAAAAATACAATTCTCAATGCTGCCACGTTCACCCTTGCACGGGAATTACTATCTTCTGTTGGGTTATCTTCATCGTTGCCATTTCTGAAATTCAATATCAATCAATCAAATCAGTTTGTTGAGGCGAGGAGCTTCAATTTCAGGAGTGAAGTGGTAAAACGATCCCAGGAAAATTCTACTAATTTTTTCGATTTTATGATCCTCACCATTTTATTTATTTTTTAATATTTCATTTTTTTAAAAATGATAAATTTTGATTTTTTCCGTATTTTCATTTTGACATTTTCATTAGGAATTCCTGAACACAAAATTTTATGTGAATTTCACATATGAAAAAATTTGAGAAAAATATGACGTTTTTTAGAGAAATTCTATTCAATTTTATGAAAAATCAACAATTAAGAATTTTTCATTATACATAAAAAAATTTTTAATAAAAAAAATTGACATATTGATTTTTCCTCAACATAAAATTCCCCTCAAGAAACACTTGGACCAGTCTCTCCCCCAATTCTCCATTCCACCGAACCAAAAATACTCGATCCACAGTCGCCTAAATCAACAGAATGTTCGAAGAACTCGAGTGGCTCCCCAAGCACCCAACTTTTCCCGTTGAAAAATCTGCAGCCGCAGCGATACCCATAATTCCCCCATCAGTGACCCCAATTATTCCTCCACCTGACAATCGTTTTCACCACTTCGCAGCATCATGTCCAAGGAATAAAAAATACCTAGTCCTTATCACATCACCTTCAGCATCCCCTTCCTTATTCCTCTTCCTCCTCCCCTGCGCCCTGTTGCAGTTGCCGGGCTCCTCATGGGCCTCAATGAAGCTGACGTGATCATCGAACCTCACCCGCTCGGAATTTCCGTCCTCCCCAGAAGCCGCCCAGTTGCTGGAGTCGCTGTGCTGCCTGTCGAGGGTGGGTTTCCTCCTGGCCCTCTTGGCCAGCCCAGGCTGTATCTCCTCCAGTGAACTCAGCGAGGCGGCCTGCCCAGCCGAGTCCACAGGGGTCGTTTGATTAGCAGCAGGTTCATTATCGACACTCCTCCCTCCACTTATCGAGCAACTGTCCACCTTGAAATTGAGCACTGAGCCAGCCAGTGCTCTGGTGGATGCACCGCCGTCGTCAGCAGCTATCGATGCATTAACCGATTTCTCGGAGAGACTAGTGGCGGCTGACGCTGTCTCGCTGCACAGACTGAAGCGCTGGGTGGATGTGACGTCAGCCTGGACCTCGAGCCTCTGACCACCAGGCAGGACACTGGAGGCTATACTGCCAGCCAAACTTGCACCAGCAAGTGCCACGTTACTTGCACTCTCTCGATCATTCTCGCGTCCCAATTTTTCCAATTGACTTCCACTACCCAGGGAGAGGGAGGCCTCGCCGATCGAGGGGTTTCCACCTCGGTGGCTTGCAACGTCTATCGATGCTGCATCTGGGTAAAAATAAATGAGATTGCGGCAGAAATGCCAATGGGCTGTGTAATCGGGGGGAGATTGGCTCAGTGGGTTTCACCGGCTGTGGGGACTCGGTTTTTATTTTCATTCGGATTCATCGGCAGAATGAATGCATTGAAAGGTCGGATTTGGGTTGGGGAAATTTGTGATTAAAATTGGAATTGGATTTTACGAGGAGAAATTCTCAGTGGGAAAAGGATTGGGATTACTTGGAGTGTACGTTAGCTAAAGTCGTTGAATTTAAGTAATTGCAGGCGAATTGAGGGATTTCATTGGATAATTGTTTGCAGGATGAAAGGTTTGTTTGAAATTGGGACATCTAATGACGATCGTTTTTCATTTTGCAAAATGAAGAAGATATGAAGGTTTTGAAAAATTGTGATAATTTCGAAGAGTTGAAGTAGTCAATTCATTGATGCTCTTCTACAATTTTTAATTATTAAATTAATCATCAATAAATATTCAAATCCCGAATTATTTCATCAATCAAGAATTTAGTCAGAAAGATTGACGATTGTTTGGTCGAAAATGAACCGAAAATCCTGTTTATGAAATTTAGGATTATTTACTCAACTGACAATTTACAATTCCACATAATTCCGTATTATATTGATATTCATATCAATTATTTAATTCACATTCAATCGAAAATATAGATTGTCAAATATTTTCCTATTTGTAAATTTCGAATTCTCTTAATATCGGAGAATCCAACAGATATTGATTTTTCCGATTAAATCATTCTGTTCACATTTCTTCTAAAAAAATTCCTCGCCAAGAACTCCCAGTCAATTTCCTGGATTTCATAACAAGACGAAGACCAATTGCAGCCGAAAAAACCACGAGAATTTCTCCCCACCAATAGTTACAGAAGTAATTTCAATCCAACAACAATAAGAATAACAAAAATACCACTAAAAATCAATTTTCAGCTAAAAAAACAAGAAAAAATCCCCTAAAAATAAACAATATATTTACCTCCAACATTCCTTCCAGAGAGTGCCCCCATGAGTTCATTCTCATCATCAAACTCGAATCTGACTCCGGAGCCATTGGTTGACACCCCGCAGCCGCCACTTCTGCAGAGTGACACGGGTACGACTCCATAAACATAAAACAGTAGAATAGGCACGCCAATGCCAACAGCGAGTCCAGCAAGCACCGGTGACACTAGAACCTGAAAAATCCTTGGTTTGATGTCCCCATCATCCCGAGCATTTTACCCAACAATGGGGACACTGTTATTTCATCATTAGACCCCGAGTGACCCCCCGGACCTCTCCAATTAGCAGATGCTGCATAATAAACGATTTCTCGACAGACCCCCCCCCCCTCCTCGCCCCACAAACGAGGGCATTTAAACCTGACGAATGCCCCTGGCAACTGAAATGTCATTCAATTGTCAGCTGTCATTGATAGCCAAGGGCATTAATAATTCCTTGATTCTGCATTGGAATAGGAGGGCTATCAGTGGGGCACTGAGGGTACACAATAATGAGGAATGGTAGTGGTAAAACTGGGAGGGTCAGAGATATTGATTGCAGGGAGGAGTTTTGCGCACACTCAGTGCCACAACATACAGACCCATAATAACTACATCTCTACATTTATCGGGCCACCCGTAAATTCCCAGAGTGTTGGTTACTCAGGAGACGGAATTGTTGGTAGACTGAGTGGCAGAGGAGGCCGATGGCCCTGCTGGAGATTTGATTGACTCGTTTAATAATAAAATTCATTGGCCGCGAGCAGAGCAACGGGAATTGAAAGACAAAAAAAGCGAGCAAGTGAAGTATCGAAAGAATACCGAGTTGAGCGTTCAACAACTGGAATAATGGCTCAAACGAGCAAGGTGTGACGGACCAGTGGATGAGCAGGCCTGTCGGACTTGGCGGAAGTGAATGTAACAGCCGAGAGAGGAAAGACAGAGAGGGGAATACGAATAATAAAATAAAGAGGAAAATAAAGAGGAAAAAAAAGTGAAAAGGATATTGGTCGCGCCCAACGGAGTGTAGTCGTTATGTCGGGCTTGGGGCTGAGTCAAATGAGTCTGGGAGTTGAACACAGTGTGTGAAATTCGGGA
>NW_021681032.1:482770-524328 GCF_001412515.2 Diachasma alloeum
GGGGGGGGGGGGGGATCTGGTGTTTCGAGTTCGACGGGGGTGGATTGTCCCGGAAAATAGGGGATTGGGTTGACGCAGACGGTGAAAATGTCTGACAGTGAGGACACTGATGCCTCGGGGGCCACCGAGTGGCCAGCGACGCCTGTCACGAAGGAATGGCTCGAGAACATCCTCATGATTCATCATGGAGAAGGCTCCAGCATCAGTGTCAATGACTTCGAGGTGAATCCAGGGTGCACCGCGGGGGAGTCTGTACTCAGTGATATTCTAGCTGTCACCATTGATTACACTCTTGGTAACGATAACAATCGTCTCAATGTCATTGTCAAATTACTCCCACAAGACCCGTTCAATCGGTTCTTCGTTACTGAGGCGCAGTTCGATCTGCGGGAGATCAAGTTTTACACTCAGGTGAGGGAAACATTTTTTTAAAATCGTTTTCGTACGATAATCCTCGCGGAATTTGATGGATTTATTATTTTTGTCAGGTTGTCACCGATCTGGAGGATTTGAGATGATTGGGAGAAAAATTGAAGGTTTTTTTTTCAGAGAAATTATTGAATTTCAGTCAGAGTTCTGTTAAAATTCTATGAAAAATGAAAAATTCAGAATTTTTCAGTAGAAATCTTCCTTATCAAATATTCCCCTTTAAAAACATCATTAATTGTATTCCCCCCAATTATCCATTCTAACGAAACAAAAATACTCGATCCACTGGCGACTGCAAATTTTTTAAAATCATTTTCATATGGAAATTGTCGCGGAATTTAATGAATTTATTATTTTTGTCAGATTGTCATCGATCTGGAGGATTTCACACTTGAAAAAAATTGAGAGAAAAATCAAACGTTTTTTCAAATTTTATGAAAAATGAAAAATTCCGAATTTTTCAATAGAAATCTTTCCTATTGAAAAATTTTCTAAAATCATTTTCATCCGGAAATCGTCGCGGAATTTAATGGATTTATTATTTTTGTCAGGTTGTTACCGATCTGTTGGATTCCACATATAAAAAAATTCGAGAGAAAAATCAAACGTCTTTTCCCTACAAAATATTCCCTATCAAACATTCCCCTTAGAACCCCATGAACCCATGAACTGTCTCTCCCCCAATTATCTCTGGCGACTAAACAATTTTTTAAAAAATCGTTTTCCTACGAAAATCCTCGCGGAATTCACTGGATTTATTATTTTTCCAGGTTGTCACCGATCTGGAGGCATTTCTGAAGAAGCAACTTTCGTCCGAGACCGAGTGCATCGAGCTTCCAATCCCAAAGTGCATTCACGCCCATTACAAGCCAGCCGGTGGCACTGAGGACACCCCAGAGCCCCCCGAGTCTTTCCTAGTTCTTGAAAATTTACGTAATCGCGGCTTCGAGGGTGCCCAAGTCTCCCGCGGCCTGACATTAAGACAAACCGAAGCGGCATTGAGCGCAGTCGCTTGTCTCCACGCGCTATCACTCACACTTAAGGTCAGGGAGGCGACACCACTGTCCGAGCGTTATCAATTTTTATTTCAAACGGCCAGGGCAACGGACTCGTATCAGATGCTGGTTGAGCGTGGCCTGCCCCAGTTGGCCCACTTTTTGGAGCGTCGACCCGGTCTTGAGGCCGTCCTAGAGTCGCTGCTGGCGCTCAGACCCAAGACTAAAGAGATTATCTCATCGTTACTTGCGCCTGAGGACCCCCTGGCACTCATCACCCACACGGATTTCTGGTGCAATAATTTGTTGTTCAAGAACGACGAGGATGGCAACTGCAAGTGCGCCATTCTCGATTGGCAAATGGTCACTTACAGTCGACCAACTAACGACATTGCTCTGCTGCTTGTGAGCTCAGTCCCCACTGAATTGAGGAGAATTAACACACCTGGCTTGTTGGACAAGTACTGGGAGACACTAACGACAACTTGTCGATCACTTGGCCTCGATATTGGCGAGGAATTGGGCTATGGTAGGGATGATCTTGACAGGGATTATCGAAGATCACAACTATTAGCTCTACTACTTTGTATTGGCTCTGTTGATGTGGCCTTTGGGGATCCACTCACTGAGCAGAGGCTCATTGATGTACTCGAGGATTTTCACAGGGATGGAGTGCTCAATGTCGACAGCATCGAGGCAGCAAAGTAGATTTTTAATTCACTGACGATATGAGATATTAAGTAACAAGTTTTGTCGAACATTTTGAGAATAATGTAATTGAAGGTGAATATATGTGATGTTTATCCACTCTATGTTTCGACGGTTTGGAGGAATGTTCATTTATATTTTTTTGGGCTTATTTTGTAAGAGAACAGAACAGTATTTCAGTATTTAATGGTGGGGATTTTTTAATTGACGTTGTAGGGACTTTCGTCGAGGGGACGATGTTTCTGGCTCGATTTCTATGGGGAGAGAGAGAGTGAGGGGCTCGTTGGCGAGTGATTCACTCTGGGGGAACGGTAGTGAGCCAAAAAGTTTATGAAATCGAACCGCAATTTATCGAGACTGAGGCTCTATAGTGGCTTTGGGGGCATGAAGCTTTGGGGGAATTTTAGGAGAAAACGAATGACGATATGTATTGCATTTGCATATGCTCAGCTGAAAGAAAGTTTAAGAATAAACGAGAGAAATCGATATTGTAATTTACGTATTTACGTAGAGAATTATTGTAATGTATGGTGGGTTTATTATTTTAAGCAGTGGGGGAAAACGGACACTTTTGACTCTTTCAGAAAAGAATTTGTCGAGAATTCAAAATTTTTTATTCCCTATTTTTTTTTTATTCCCTATTTTTTTTTTTTATTCAATGAGTTGATTTTTCTGAAAAATTCAGAAGTGTCTGTTCTAAACTCATCTTTTCTAAAAAATCTAGCACTTTCTGTAAGAATTCTATCTGTTTTTTCGCACTAAGCCTGTCGAAATCATAAATTATGAATTGCGATTTTTTACGAGAACTCGAGCAAGAATTCTCAATTTTTCGTCATCGATTTTATTATGATAAAAAATTTTGAATGCAAGAAAATACATTGACTTTTTCCTATCAAAATATCCCTTGAAAAAATAACACAACAAACTTGCATGATCTTTAATAGAATCAGTGGAAAAAACGTTTTTTAATTAAATTTTGTAACATCAACGAGCGAAAAATATCTCCGAGTATTTTCTTCGAAAGTAATAGCATAAGATTTTGTATGTTTCGTCATTTGCATCAACTTTATACTGACCATAAAAAAAATTCAAGTTTTTTATCATCAAAATAATATCAACTCCAATCCCCGGAGACCGGTATGCAAATGAATACCGCATTTTTTTATGCCGAGAACGTTTGTTTGATTGATGATTTCACGAGTGTGTTGGAAAATTGTCTTTCAATGTGAAATACCCCCAAATAAATCTCTGTTTCACCCGATACCTGGCACTTTCTCTAACGCCCTTACCGTCTCACTCTCGAGTCACAATAATCTCGGGATGAATAATAAATAAAGTATGGACTTACCGATGCCGTTACCCCGCCCGCGATGAGAGCATTTCTCTTGTGTTTATTATCTTGTTCGTATCTTGTATACAACTTGCGGCCGACCCAGACGGGAATACCTGAATTCAAACATCCGAATTTTCGTGATTTCTCTTGAGAACATTTTTGTTGAAAAAAAATACTGGGTTTATTTTTCTAACCTATTATCATGGCAGGAACTGCGATTCCAGCAACAAGGCCAATGCCGACTGGTGCACCCACGAGGGTGCCAAGTTGCCAGAGGATTTTTTTCTTTCGTGACCATGGCTTTTTACCCCAGAATGTGCAGCCAGAGGGACTAGCAAAATAAAACAATGATCACAAGTAGAATTTAATTGTAAAGTGGTAAAACAGGAAATTTGAGTTGAATTGTCTGTCTGCAATAGCGAATAAGTCGAGAATGGCTGAGTGAAATTTCCTGATTTTTTTCGAGCTTTGAAATGGGCGCTGACTCATCCAAATCGCATTGGAATTTTTTTTCAAGTTCAGAAAATCCTCTAAATTTTTTTTTTACATTTCCTATTATTTAATTAAATGGGGAAAACGGACATATCACAATTTCCAACTTGAGTTGATAAAACTCGCATAAAAAATGATAAAACCTCAATAAAAATGACATTTCATTCTCAAAGTATTTTTTCAAGCCTCAAAATAAGCCCTGACTCATCTAAATGCCACCTTTTCCTCAGGAGATAACGATTTAAGACGCTTTCACCCCAGGAATTCGCACATCAAATTAGGAATTTTATTATTCGATCATCAATTAGATAATAATTCATTTCAGACTAAAATTTTCCCCCAAACGTGAAAAAAATTGAGAAAACCCCAATGAGAATGGATTATTCGCGAAAATAATTGCCGATAACAATGACATTTCACCTGAGATAATGGAGATCACTGATTTCCTTCATACACAGCCAGCAAAATTCAGCCCCACAAACGGCGCAAGTCATGTGATTACAGCTGCCATCGTCCATCTTAACGATAAGCACTTGACACCTCGGGCACGGTTTGATATCATCCCCTGAATCATCATTACATTAATCATCAGATAACAATTCCCACAGATAAAATAAACAAGAGAAATTAGTGGCGATTAATTGTCGAATGCCCGAGGAATCGACGAATGCATGAGATCAACGAGAAAATAAAGTCTCAAACAAGTTCAATTATTTAAAAATAGACTCACTGTGTTGTGAATCACTCTGACTGAAGCTGAGCGATGAAGTACGATCGTAATGCTGGGACCTCTGCGCCCTGGCAGCATCGCAAGTCTGATTGGGATGCCACCGAGCTTTGCAGTGATAACAGAAGTAGGAGTCACATCCAGGTCTCTCACATCTTAATTTAGGGCAAGAAGCGCAGCCACTGGCGATAACAGCGAAGCAGCAGTCGGGGGCTGGACACCATCTGGCGTCAGGCTCGACAGCCAACACCCTTCTGACCATGAAATCCTCGTACTTTTCCAGCTGAACTTGATCATTCAAGATCATTCGAATGTCTAGAGAGAGAAAAAAACGTGTGCGTGACGAGGGAAATGCGACAGTCACTGCATATCATTGCTTGATTAACATTCATGCGAATCTCCTCACCGTTTGGATGAAGTGGCTCGGCGCACTCTGGACATGCAATGTTGACACGTGACTCGGATATCTCAACCCTCAGATACTGCTGGAAGCAGTCGTAACAGCTGCGATGGTGACACGACTGGATTATTGGAAATAGTTCGAGGGGCAACTCTGCTAAACACAGTGGACACTCAACCAGGCCATTTTCACAACTCTGGAAGTGAATGTTGAATGATTATGAAATCGGTTTTTACGATAGTCGTTGACTGCTAAAATACTCAATCCAATCTCGCAATTTTGATTAATGGAGACGCTGGAATAATTTGAATATTATTCAGACTTGTGGACAAGTCGTTGAATATAAAAATGTTTCATGCAATTTTGTAATTTTTATTAATTAGGAGGAGACGACTGAGGAAACGCGAAATTTAAGTTTGATGCCACTAGACTTTCGAATAATATCAACGTTCGTAAAATCTATTCAATGGGATTGAAAATTTAGAAGAATGAGGAAGATTCTACGAATTTAATTGAGCAATTTTTTCCGGCTCATTAAAAATTACGGTCATATGAGTAAAAAGTAAGAACAATGAAATTAGTCCACAGAAAATTTCCTCGGGAAAATCCCGGTATCTTAATTGAATTCAAAGTTATTCATGCGGAAACTATAGCAAAGGAAAATTCATAGAATTAATTGGGCATGATTTTTTAGAATAACTTCAGAAGTGCAGTTGTTTTAGCTATGCTTTTAAGCCAACGAACCTTTCCTGCTGTTGACAAAACCGAGCCCTTGCTGGTGGCCCGATGAAGGTCCGAGCTGTGATACTGCAGATGGCTAGACCCACTGGTCCCCCTGGCCTCCCCCTTCTCTACATCAATAGTCTTCCCAGCATTCCCATCCTTGCCTGTAATCCAACCATCCCAGTCTTGATATTTTTATCCTCTTCGATCATTCCATCGAGGAGGATAAAAACACGCAGAAAAAAATTTCATGGAAGTGCCCAGCCAATTGAATTGAAAATTGCACTTCTTTGAGAATTTCATTAGCTCTAGTTTTTTTACAGAAAATGTTTAATAGAAACTGTTTTGTTAAAAAAAAATGAACAGAATTTTATCTTTCTACATAATTTTTTCTATCGAAACATTTTTCATAGGAATTCTTCGACATTTCTAATTGTTTTTTTGCCACTTCAACATTTTTATTCATTAGAAAAATCAAACAAAATATCTTGGGAAATTTGAGCCAAGGACTTTCTGCAGAAAATATTTCAATAGAATAAATTGTATTAATTTCTTTCTATAGAATATTTTCCATCGGGCATTTTCAAAAGCTCAATAGCTCGATGTGAAAGATTAGATTATTTTGTTTTTTTGGTTTGTTTGTAGAAATAAATAAATAATGCGGAAGGAGAGAAATATTGACTCGATGATTAATTTTTTTGTTATTCCCACATTTAAAACTTTCATCTTCAAATCAGCCAACGACCGCAGAGGCCAAAGCTTCGAAATAATTCAAAATTCAGTGCAAACTTCTCTGCGAAATGGAAATTCAATAGAATTTGCTAGCGTATTCGCTAGGTTTCTCGATGAATTTTTTCACGTGAATGAATACCTTTGTTGCTCCTGTTGCTGGAGCTCGCTGCCCTAGTGATCCTCTGTCCCAGGAACGGACTAGAGTACAACAATCTCCTCAACGAAAACCTCGGCAAATACCTCCTCGCTCTGGCAGGAGCGGTATTGCAACCACTGACAGACTCGCCTTCTTTCATCATCCTCAGTGTTTATTACATCCTCGTCACAATGACATTCAGGGTCTCAACCCTCCACATAGATTTACCGACATAAATCTGGTGGATAAATTAATCACAGTATGAGAGAAACGGGGCCTTCGTGCGGAATCAGTAAAAATTATGATATTCCACCTCGGAATTATTCAGAGTATGAAGTAATCCACCAATCATTTTCATTTTGTTTAAGCTTCACCTACTTTACGATAATTTGGGAGACAATTCTCCAACATATCCAGGAGACGAATAAATTACGTAAACTCAAAACTGATGCATAAATAAAATAAATAATGAATTATTTATTTGATTTATGCATCATTATTATCGAAATGACATTTTTCATCGTAATAATGTTTCTATAAACAAGTTCCTTACAAAAATAAAGAACGAAACTTGCGATTTGACTCTTTATTTGCAAGCAAAATGCCTGAAATTATTTTTGATAATGTTAAAACAGTCGAAATTTCCAACTATTTGTTAATAAGATGAAACATCATACTGTATCCATATAGCTTTACCTCCTGAGTTGCTTCTGATAACACCCAAATTACGTGAACAAAATTTAAAATAAAGAATAAATAATAAGTAGTACTTTGGCACGATTGTCAAAATGACCAGTATAATAATAGTGTCTTTGTTAACAATCTCCTTTCAAAAATAAAGAATGGAACTTGGATTCATAGATCGGCATCAATAATGATAATAATAATAATAATAATAATAATAATAATAATAATTTTACTTCGATGTAATTGCATCAATCATAACATTAGCAATATTATGAGAAGTTGCATCTCTTACAATAATCAAGTTATTACTTCATTGAAATTTGAAAAATAAATATAATAAAATTGGTAATTTAATTTTCTCAATTATTGGTTGATAAAATAATTCGGAATTTGAATATTTAAATTGATGGCTAATTTAATAATAAAAAATTATTGAAAATTTAATTGCAATTAAAAATTATGATTATGCCGATGTCTTCATTTATACACAAAATGTCTGAAATGATAAAATTAAGGAAATTTGAATTTCCTGGAAATTCCTATCAATTTTTAATAAGTTTAAAAATCGAAGTGTATTCGTAAAGCTTTGAAGTACCTCCTGTGACTCCGGAGAACCAATAAATTAGCGGTACGTGCGTTGATAAAATTGGTAATTTAAATTTCTCAATTATTGGTTGATAAAATAATTCGGAATTTGAATATTTAAATTGATGGCTAATTTAATAATAAAAAATTATTGAAAATTTAATTGCAATTAAACATTATGATTATGCCGATGTCTTCATTTATACACAAAATGTCTGAAATGATAAAATTAAGGAAATTTGAATTTCCTGGAAATTCCTATCAATTTTTAATAAGTTTAAAAATCGAAGTGTATTCGTAAAGCTTTGAAGTACCTCCTGTAACTCCAGAGAACCAATAAATTAGCGGTACGTGCGTTGATAACGAACAAATCGCCAGTCTCTAAATAATTCATAGAGCGAAATTTCACGGAAGGTGAAAATATTTCGATTTCACGATTACCCCCCACTCGTTCACCTCCTTTCCATCCTCGGGAGAATGAATAAGTGACTTTCGATTGATTCACAGTGGTTTCAGCATTGACAACTGGCCGAAACAGCTGATGCTCTTGATACGTGATTGTGAACTGGCTAGTGCTGCGACAAAAGCCCATCGTCAGCGAATCCATGAGGAAATCGCGGTGGGGAAGGAGCTGAACGAGGGGGTGAGGGCGAGTGAACACGACCCTGGCGCCTCCATTGGGTGAAATGAGGAAAAGCTGGACGTAAATATTGGAATTATTTTCTCCCCATTTCTTTTATTGCGCACTGTCACGACAATTCGCGGGGGGGAACTGATGCTTTTGAGGGTTAATAACCCATTAACCTCAAAAATAGGAGCGATCAATGATGGGTTTAACACCAGGCGAATGTCACTCCATTTTGGAAACACCAAAGTCGTTTTCAATGTACCAAGGACAACGGCTATTTTACGACGGGGGACTACGTCGGTCGGGGATTCGTTATCTCTGTGCGCTTCAGAGTGATTCAATTGCTGAAATGTGACTCACCGAGAATCCGATAAACTGGTATTTCCGTGCGTCGATGGGGAAACATCAGCTTTCACTTGTTGCACGGGCTAAAATTGGAGTTAATCCATGGGTTGTTCGGGTATCACGACCGGGGGATTATTTTTACGGCGGGTTTTTTCGCACTTGAGGGGATGACTGAGGTGGGGATGATGTGGTGAAGTTTGGGTTTTGTATTTGTCGGGGGTTTGGAGCACTTCGCACGGACTGACAGACACTTCACACGTTGACTTGGTCACAATCATGGGGACTAGAGGGAAGGAGGGGCGCGAGTGGGGGCCACTTTTGTGGGTAAAATCTCTTGACGGAGGAGGTGTTCCGCGGAACTTGCGGGGGCGCTTGTAGCTGGATATTGCCGGTAAGAAGGCTCATGATAACGTGCCGACGATGGAGAAGTGATGAATTTTCGAATTCATTTGAAAATTGAATTAAACATAATGATTTTAGGGAACGTGAGGTAAAACGGCCCCTTTTCATTTTTTGAAAAATGTTAGCAGCTCATTCACTTTTAAATAAAATGGAATAATTTTTTTTTCCATGGAAACTACACTTCTTCCCCTTTAGAATGAGCCTAGATTGATCTCAATTTATGAATTTATTCCAGAGTTAAGAGTATCACAAAAAAAGTCAAAAGGGGCCGTTTTACCCCACTCTCCCTTATTCACAACTACAACAGGATATTTACATTATTTATTGTTATGTATATAAAAAATAGGGGCGGGTGGGGTAAAATGGACACTTTCGGCTTTCCCCCGGAAAAAATTCAAGATCTGGCACTTTGGCCCCGGGTGAAAAAAAATTTTTATTTCGACATTTCTCGCGCCTCCGAGGGTTTCATTGGCCTCTCAATCGTGAGTAGATACAGAATCAACTAAAAATCTGAAAAAAATTTGGAAAGTTCACTTTTTTAGGAAGATTGATGAAATAATTTATAAACAACAAGGTAAAAATAACTGCCGGGAATTTTATGGTAATACAGAGCCAAATTATTTCCATCAAGATGAACATTACGAATATCCAGGGGGAAAATAAAATGCAAATTATGTACAGAAATGTTTTATTCCTTAAATTATGCACAATTGCAATCAATACAAATGTATCTGAAACAAGCAAGTTGGGGGATATCTCAGTGTTCATGGGCTGCCAAAAACTCGACCTTAATCATTATTTTTTCTCATTTCAAACCAAATTGGCAGCGCACACAGTTCCGTTTACAATTATTTAAGGTGTCAAAATACGTACTTTGTTTAGTTTTTTTTATTTATTAATCATTTTTTCTTTGCAATCAACCATCATCAGTGTATACGTTTATTGCTTTGCAATGATTCATTTTGAGACACGTCCGATTAAGTTGTTGTCATGTCCGGAAGAAGAGATTAAAGACAACTGTTTTAAATTGGAACAAGGCAACACCGCGAGACAATTTAAAACCGCTGACTAAGTGATCATCTATTACTTTTGTATTTTTTTATTTTTACGTGTTTTTTAAAAGTATTTTTAATGATTTTTTTTTGTATTTTTTGTTTAATAGCTTAGTATAGTAAAGCTAATTTATTTGTTCAGACATCCACATTTTTTTATGATTTTTTTTTCGTATCTTTTCGACTAAGTAGTAATATAGTAATAAAGGTAATGCGCTAAATCTGCACTTTCAGCTAGACTTTAGATATCATAAAACATGTATCATTGTTTTTTCCTCTTGTCTGGCACATCATACATTGGTATCGCTAAATATATTGATTTTTCATTCTGTGAATCTGTTTTTTTTTCACATGTTCATTCACTTTCTTTTTGAAATTTTAGTCATTTCCATCTGCCAATTAGCAATTTCATAATTTTCTCTAATCAATCCAGGAATCATCATTATTGACAGATTATAGGTATGACGAGCAAAAATAATTCGTATAAATTAAGGAACAATAATTATGTCGTACAAAAGGACCAAAAGCCATTAATTCCCTTCAAATATCAACCAACAAAATGTTTTTCTCTTCACGATTTTTATCGCAATTACAAACTAATCACTCAAACTGGAAACATAATGATGGGTTAATAAAAAAAATTGAGGGAAAAATAGTAAATCTTGGACAAAAAAAGGAAAATAATAGTAATCAAATAAGAAAAAAAAAATGTTGGATAAAGTTGTTAAAAAACAATTCAACATTGTGCAATTAGAAAGTAATGAGGAAACATCATTGGGAGCCGATAATTCGTTAAATACGAAAATTCAATTTACCAAGCTGCCGATCACAATTCGTAATGGATGCTAATTTCACTCGGTTTATTTTTATTCATCAATCACATCAAATTTACCTCGTCAAACGACCCTGTATCATAACCATTGTTTCACCAATTACCCCAAAGCTCCCAGAATAATTGAATTCTTCCTTTCACGAGTTAAATTTGACTGATCCTCTGTTTAGAATCCCAATAAGATCAACCATTGAATCACTTGATCCTGACGAGAGACAAACATCATTTTATTTCTCAATAAAGGTCGTTGATCGCCATCGAGACACCGTCTCGTGGCATTTTTTTTTTTAATCATTTTTAAAAAACGTGAGGCACGGTTTCATAATCCGGGAAGGGTCTCAAAACATTTATGTCACTCACTTACTCAACGAAACAAGCCCTGTGCACACGAGAGTGCAATGCCACCTCCAATAGATATTCATCATCCCCACGCTCTCAATCAATATCCCAATGAATGTGTCCATATTTATCAAACGCAATGACAGTCAAATGCCATCATTTTTTTTTTTTCAAACTAAACCATGCATGGATATTAATATGTCGTTAAATGTTTCTTTCATCATTTTTTGTATTCGTAAGAACGATTTACTTTAACGTAGAATGATAAATGATTTTACCTTTAATTTTTCTCAATTACTTATGCCTCATCAAAACAACTGCAGTTGATCCTTAATATTGGTAACAAACAGTGTTGAAGAACGAGTAAGTAAGTAGACTAAGTAATCATTCTCCGTTGAATCATTATCAATTAATTATGTTGCGTTCCTCATCAGTTCCTCTCAAAGTCCTTGAATAATCGGGTAAAGCGTCATGTATCCAATTAGCTCAGATGATCCAGCCATTTCTTCAGAGTAGTCAGTGTTTGTTATTTTCTCGGTAAGTAGTTGTTCATGATTTTCTCCGATGTTAACGGTTATTTATTCTCCACTCAATCGTGTCAATCCTTCTTCTACTCTTCGGGGGCTTGAAGAAGATAGTTGGGGGATAGCTATTAGCCACTGGTACCATTTACCAGGGTCTCCTTGGGCTTGTTGTTGGAGGAGGTGCGCCACTGGGGTTGACGACGATCCCTCTGGCCTTTGGGACCCTGTGGACCAGTGCTATTGGAGTTTATGACGTCCTTCGAGGAGGGGGTGCCTTCCTTCGTTACACCGGGCTGGTCGGCCTGTCCTGAATTGCCTGGAGGGAATATTAATTGGCTGATGTCAATGACTTTAAGATATTATTTCACGAGGAGGTGAATTGTTATGGGTGAGTGACGTAAAATGGAACTGCTTAATCTCCAATATCTCCGGATCAAATGATGCGATTTGGATGAGACAGGTTTCATTTTAAAACTTGAAATAATATCTTAAAAATGAATGAAAAATTGTGGAATTCCACTCAGCTATTCTTGCGTTATTGAAGATGAAAGACAGTTCATTTTAACTCTCTTTCGTTTTCCACATAAAAAATTGTGTCTCTACTTAAATAATAACCTTTTTGACTGGTGTCTGGTGTAGCACTGCGTCTTCTTGATCGTATCTGCCTTCGTCTGTTCCCCTTGGGCTTTCCCTCGACACTCGATACAGATTCTACACACGTATTACAAACAAACCATCGTGACCATCCGTGTCTTCAATTATCTACGTTAATCTGTTAGTTGATTAGTTGATTGATCCCATTGGAGCATGGATTGTGTTAAGCGTGCGAGTGGTTAATGAATCCTGGAGAGCCAGGATTTCTGGGTTAGATGGTCACAAGAGTTTGTCGTCTAGCCCATGCTGCATTCAAAAGCTCATTGGTGACGCTGTGATGCTTGATGATGGCGAGTGGAGGAGGCAGGGTGAGAGAGGGATGAAGAGTTATTGATTAATTACCTCGATCGATGCTCGATACGTCTTGGCTGTCGAGGACAGTCTCTTCGTCGTCTGTTGTTCGACGTCTGTCGTCTCTACGATCGCGTCGAGGTGCAGGTGGTCTTCCCTGTCTGTTGCCTGGGTAACTTCCTCCACTGCCACCCTGATGGCCTTGATGACTTCCTCCTCGGGGGGGCAGATCTCTCACTCGCTCGTCGTTGCCGTCCATCGTGTCTCTACGATTGCCTGGGGAAGTTGTGGGTTGACAAAAGACAAATTCAAATCATTTTTTTATCGAATGAAATTAATTTCAAAGCAGCATTTTTTACTTGGTGAGTCTTCATTAAAACAATTTTTGATAATTTTTTGAATGGAAAGAATGGAGAGTTTGATGGAGAATTGAGGAAATGAGAGTTTTTGGTAAATATATCAGGGTCCTCATAAAATTCTATAATCTCTAGTGAGTTCGCAGAAATTTATGGAGGAAATCAAGAGGTGAATGGACTTTTTATCTGGATAATAAGTAAACGATTAATATCATCATAATTTGATGATAGAAATCGCTGAGAAATTTCTTGAAATTCCCGTGGAACTATCGCTTGATAAAAATGCCCAATCTCACAGTGGAAATCATTATTTTTAAAAATGTGAAAAGTTCGGTAGTTAATTAAATTTTTAATCAATTAATTTTTTTTTTGGAATTCTGTGAATTTCCATGGAGTAATGGATTTGAAAATTGCAATTCCCATTAAATTTTCCGTAAAATAATCAATTTTCAGTGAAATTTCAGTGGAACTGTCACTTGATAAAGTTTTGAAGAAGAATTCCATCCCAAATGGAAAAATTGTTACCGGCATTGTGTCGTGCTGGTGCCCTGCCTCGTCCACGTCCCCGTGACTGTCCACCACGTCCACCACGACCTCCACCGCCCTCCTCAGGCCCCGATGACATACCCCGCCTGACAGGTGGAAAACTGGGCATCGGTCCCGTTGTCGAGCCATGCATGCTTCGCAACTGTTGATCTATCTCCAATTTCTCTTGTCGAAGTTGTTCAACTTCCTGGAAATCCCCATGCAATCATGTCCATCAAATTTGCTCTTGTGCACCATTGGAAAATTTTATTTTATCAATCAAAATTACCTTTAAGTGTGCTAAATGATATTCCAACAGTACTTTTGCATTCGCAATACTCTCGACTGTCCCAACAAAAACGAACGGAACCTGACCCTCTTCACGAGGAATCGTCGGCTGTGGCTCATTGTCACCCTCGATTTTCACTCGAACCTGTAGTAAAGAATGCAAACAATGAATTAATTCAAATGTCTAACGATTTCACGGATGAAAAACTTTAATTGGAAATTCTAGAATTTTTTCTGAAAAATAGCATTGGAGTTTTATCCGTATTTTATTTATTTTTATAGCAAAAGCCAATAGAGTGTGGTTTTTCCAGATGAATTATTCTCTTGAGATTTTTTCTAGCAGAAATGGATAAGGATAAGTGAATAAAAGTGGGTAATTAGACATCTATTGACTTTTATAAAATAAATAAAGTTTGCATGAAATTCTAATAGAACTCCTCAGAGAAAGCGTCAGATTTTTCACTCAATTTTGTTTTTCATCCGTGCCTTTATCCAGATGAAGACACCCAGATTAGATCCAGACTTTATCCTAAAAAGTGAGAATGATGAGGTATGAATTTTTGTAAATTCAATATCAAAAAATCGAACAAGTAAAAATTTTTAATAAGCAATTACCGTCATTTCTATTCAAAGCAAATTGAGATCAACATCTCGGGGTGTTTGACAAAAATAAGAAAAATGAAAAGAAAATCATTTGCAAAAAAATCCAAATTTTCCTACCTTTCGTTTCAATTATTAAAATGGCTTTTTCATAAGTTGATAGAAATGAAAACTGGCCCGAGTGGTTCATGTATACATTCGTGTATAATTTTCTCAAGAATACTAGTATTATTCTCTCCTCAATCTAATGATCACTGATGTTTTCTCTCTTTATCCCACAATTTAATCTCTCATTTGTTTGTTTTTGATGGAAAAGATGAAATAAAGGCACAAACAATATAAGGTAATATACTTACTCTATCAGTATGTACATTCCCACTCGAGCCAGATGTAATCTACCGAAAACAAACAATGCACTGTATGTCACATAAAAAAATCCTCTTAAAAAGCAATTGAATCTTGAATCCTTGATTAATTTTTCATCTCTTTGAATAATTCAACTACTAATTCGATCGTTGCAATAAGTAAGACTAGATTATAATCGAATCTTCCCCCCCAGAGTCTGGTCCATTGTCGTTTCAATCGTTTATTTTTAGTATAATTGAAGAAAATCAATGTAACAAAATAACACAGATGATTAATAACACTCATTGTAAAGTAAAAATTGTAAACAAAAAAAATGTATCTCGGTCTTGCTGAACCGTGGATAACTCTTGTGGCATTCATAAGCAGTTAAAAAAAGTCTCAAAACTTATTGCAAGCAATTCATTGTTGATTCACGATTTGAAAAATTATAAATAAATGGGGATGAGAATAAACGTGATAAATAGCTACTCACAACACCGCTTTTATCCACTATTTCCTGAATAATGCGGCCATTCTTTCCAATAACTTTTCCCACGAGGACTCTTGGCACTTGTATGGACTCCTCACTGTACTCGAGCATTGAACGTGCTTTCTTCACAGCCTCGTGAGTCTGCAATGAAAAATTTCATCGTGTTCAGGTGCATTCAGTCGTACCAATGGGTAGAATTGTCAATTGGCGATATTACCTCGCCGTATATTTTGAATGTACACGAATTCTCTTCCAACTCGATATTCGTTATTCCCTCGACTTTTCGCGCCTGCTGGATGTTTGCCCCGTGTGCACCGATCGCCAGACCCATCAGGTCTTCACGGACATTGAATTCGTCTGTGTATCTGATGACAATTGAAATTTCATAGTTTTAAATCGTCAGGTTTTTATTTCGTTTATTTTTGACGAGTCGAAATATTCAGGAGAAAAATATTCTATTGGATTTTTTTTTCTGCAAATTTGTATTGAAAATTATTTGATTTTGCCAAGTTTTTAGAACATTTTTTATTAAAAAAGTCAATAGATGTTGTTTTTTCTGTACAACTTCTTCTCTTGCAATTTTTTTCATGAAATGTAGTGGAAAAAAATTGGAAAATTTACGTTCAAGTTTTATTATTTTAAAGATCTCAAAGTAATACTCCATGGATAAATTTTTTTATTCATCATTTCCTGTGCTGTGAAGACTTTTTGAGTTCTTTCTTTTCTAAAAAAAATCGCCACAATATTTTTTTTTCGGATTCCAAGATAATTGTCAGAACCTTAACCTCTATACTTTTTTTTTCTAAAGCAAAAATAGTGAAACTCTCATGATACGAATGTGGATGTTCCACAATGAAATTTGCAATCACATCTATAAAAGCATGAAACAAAAGGAAGTCGTGTCATCTGTCGTGATAAAAAGCTGAAAACAACGGAGAAAAATATAGCGCTGTAAACAATATCCTGTTTCTCAAGCCCACTAAACATCGCGTGCAATTGGAGCCCATGCATATGAGATTATGAATTCTATGAATGCGGATCGATATTCTCTCACTCCGTATCAACTAAAAATAAAACATTTCTCTTTCGCGAATTGTTATGAATGAGTGACGCAACAAGTGATTCTGGGATGCTGAAGGCTCTCGTTAGGAACGGATTTGATCGAGAGGTCAATCTTACGAGAGAGGATCGTCAGTCTGAAATTGCACTCGAGCTAAATTCTATCATCAACAATATTTAATTTTTTTTGTCATTTAAAAAAAAATGAAAAAAAAAATTAAATATTGCTCATGATGGAATCTAACTCGAATACAATATTTAATTTTTTAACAATGCATAAATCAGCATTGAGGGAAAAAAATGGAATTAACTTAATTAGTATACTTCAGTTTTTTTACGAAGATTTCTGCTTCAATTTTGTCATAAAAATTGCGTTATCCCTAGTGAATTCAGAGATATATCCAAAAAATGAACTGTTCTAAAAAGAAATTGAATTAACCATTCCAACATTTCTCAGCAGAATTAATTAACTCCTAAACATTTACACTAAACAATCGGAATTATCGTATTTGTTTTCCTCCAGATTTGGTGAGTGGCTGAATCATCCCATATACTCAATAAATCTCTAAAAATATATCAGTGTATCTCAAACATTGGCAGGCCAAGAGTCCCCCATCGTGTACCTGAAGGACAATTATCCAGCAATTGTCTCAATCAATGAATAGTGTTACGACTAGTGACTCTAGTTTCACTGTACCCCAGTGTAATCCTCCCACAATCGACACTACGACAGCATTGTATCAAATACAATAAAATAAAAATAATAATCGATATAATTTGCTCCATGTAGAGTACGTGATTCCAAGCAAACATAATGTTTGTTTAATCGTGAATGAAATTACACAAACACTGTAGCATGCACATGGTAAAATAAGTGTTGAATTTCATTGATTTCATTTAGTTGTTATCTTCTCGCATTCATACGCTCATTGAATTTATCTAAATTTCATAAACGGCATACAACTCAAGTAAAATCTACCATTGATTATTGAATTATTTCAATTGACGAATTTGATCGATGGAACAAACTAAAACGAAATTAATGAATCACGGAGATCGCGATCAAAATCGATGACGTCTCACCTTGGATTTGATCTGGCCCCTGCCTCATAGTCTGAGACACGCTGATATATAAAGTTTGATGATCTAAATTTGCTGAAAAATGAGAAAGATAATTCAAAATTGAAAAAAAAAAGCCCGAGATAGCGTTGACGTTTCTCAAGTTCAATTACCTCGATTCCATTCTGTCTGTTTTAATTTCGTTTTTTTTTCTTCTGTATCTTTAATAAAGAAAATTAATGATTGAGTTAAAGTAATTCGTCTACCACGTCACCAAATCCTAACGAAAAACATTAACGAACATCTATGGGAACGTCGAGGTCTTGCCTAGTTATTAAAAAATGGTAAATAATGACTTTGAAACGAGTTGATGTTAAACCACAGACAGGATGGCAAATGGAATGGGTGCGGGGCTGGGTTTTGACAGAGAGAAAAAGAGAGAGAGCAAAGAGATAGAGCAAAAAACCCATAATGTGATACTTGAGTTATTGCGTTGAATGGAGAATATTATTGCATTGGAAGTAAAATGCAAGGAGAGAAATATGTTGAGCGAATAGCAATGGCATTTGTTTTGCTTACCCCCCGACTGTCTGGAGCTTCGTGGACTCGAGTTGACGAGCTGCTTCTTCTGTTCTTTTCAGCAGAAGTACCTGGGAACATTGATTTATACATAATTCATAGTGGCAATCACCTTTTTCAACATTTTAAATTGTCACATTTGGTTGATTATTGAATTATATTTAATTAACTGTTCTGGGAGGCATTTTAGGAGATGTTTTTTGTTGAGAATTTTGTCAACTGCAAAAAGAGTACCTCAATATTATTTTAAAATCACTTTTAATCGAGATAATAGAGAAATTAATGAATGACGAAATGAATGATAAAATGGCTCAAAATAAAAAATCCTCAAAAATTTCTCAATGAGGGGATTATTATCATCGAAAGGGGATAATTACCTTCTGCGAAAGATTTCGGAAGTGCATTTCTTGTATCATACTACTGTTCCTGCGGAGGTTCTCATTCCGTGAAATAGCCAGGAGTATTCCTCTGTCAGCTATGTATCGACAAACAGCTGCACCTATCGCTTTCTGGAATTTCTTGTGTACGTTATCCATTTTTGCGCTAAAAAAAATCAACAATTATTCAGATTCCCCCGAAAGATCCCCAACCGATGAATTCTACGAATGAGAAATGATGAAAAAAAAGAGGAGATCTTACAATTCTCTGAGCTCTTCAGGTACATCAATCTCGATCTTGTGAAACGTATTCTTATCAATCGGTGGATTTGTGTTTTTCATTCTGACACGTTCCACAGAGACGATTTCTGTGTAACTGTACTCCCAGCCGAGGTATTCAACAACTTGAAAGCCCCCTTTGATCATCTGAGGAGAATAAAACCCATGAAAAATGCAGATAATTCGTTGACAGTGCACTTGGCCCTTGAAATTAACATTTACCTTAATGATCGCTTTCCACCAACCACATGCCTCCTGATCATTGGCCCTCGAGTACACCTCGATCTCCTGATTCTCCTGGAATTCTGGCTTCGGGCCATCTTTCATTGGTAGACGTACTTGAGCAAATGGAAACTTTGATTCTGGCTGCCAGCTGCGATAGAAATCAAAATGTCGAGCTATTGTCAACAACTTTCCCCCGGGAATTCATCAATAACTGGGGGGAAAATACCTCCACAATGTCTCAAACGACGAATCATGGAGTTTACAGGTGCAAGGGAGTGCATATATACATGAACACGGAGGAGGAACAAAGGAATGCGACTCAACATTCTTTTGTTCGACCATCCCCGGGAGAAAATAAATCACCAAAATGGAAAACCTGGTGAATTCCAGATGATTTTAAAGACGAAGACACTGAATCAAGGGGAATACTCATTGTCAAGACATTCTCAGAGCTGTCTACATGTCTATTGATAATCACCCCTGATTGAATTTTAATAAAAAATCATAATACACTCACTCATTGTCGAAGGCCACCAACACTTCATCCTCGAAAACATCGGTGACGTAGGCCTGAAAAAACAGCAACAAAAATGCGTGAAAAATTGTCGAAATAATCGTCTGAATGCCATCAACATCTCGAGTCGAGGCGAAAATTGGTCGCCAAAATGATAAATTCACGTCAGAATAATCCCTCGGAAAAGTGCAATTCTGGGTGAATGACGATTGGGGCTGATGCCAATGGGGATGGGAGATTGGGCAAATGAACTCGGTGAAATAATAATTCGACAGAAAAATCACGCCCTGTCAAATGGGGAGGACATGGCGTCGTACAAGCCGCGCGTTGCTCGTTCCAGGATTCATGTAAAGCCATTGAAAAAGTCTGAAGTACAGGGGCTTAAAATCGAATAAAACAACAGCTGAATTCTCGAAAAACCGATGAATGTCGGGATCCACGAATTAACGTTATTTTACTTATACTTATCACAGGGCAAACCTTATAATACGCTCCGTTTTCGCCGCATACTTCGACTGCGAGATCCTCCATCTTGCTTATATGTGTGACGGGACTCACTACGATCTGCACGAGTTGGCATCCAGTACTCAATTCGTGTTTATCAACCAATTTGACGTTTTCATGGAGGGGAACGAGCGACAGCGGAACTAGTGGCGGGAAGTTGGGCTCGTTGAATTTGAATTTAGTGGGGCTGTTTTATTCATTTATTCATTTATTTTTGTGTTCAGGAGGGGAATTGCAGTGGCTCTACCCGTAGGAGGCTATTTATTTTCATTAAGGCCCGGATGGATCATCTTTCGAACGTTATCTCGATTGTTTTTACATCTTCATAATCTAAAATACATGACAATTTCCACTGGATTTTACGGCACGTGGGTGTCCCTAAAAATTATGATTGCATAATGAAAAAAAGGAGAAAACAAATTGAACATTTTCAAAGAGGATTTTAGATCGGGAAATGAGTCCGACAGGGGGGAAATTGCAAAGGGATGATAAAGGACGACTGAACAACCATTAGAAACTGTAAATTATTAATTTGCAATTTTAATCATAATTTTTGAAGACTCCAGGGCAATAAAAAGAAAATTAAAAAAATTATGGCTGCATTTCAATAAAAGAATAATAAAAGATTTTTTTCAATTTTAAACGTATAAGATGGAAAGCAATTTAAAAAATCGGCTAAAAATTGATTGAATTTAGCGTTCAGAAGATCCTCGTCATTTCTAAAATAACTGTGTGGGGGTCAAAATATGAAGATGAAAGGATACGAGACAATGTTTGAGGGTCAAAATTATTTGTCACCATATAAGAGTCAAAGTATGAGTTTCAAAATGTAAGGGTCAGAATATAAAGATGAAAATATACGGATGAGTATATAAGAGTCAATGTGTAAGGGCCAATTTTAAATTCCAAAATAAAAGGGTCAAAACATACTCGATCCTCGATTTTTTCCAGCGCGAACGCTCCCCCGCTGTCCCGCCTTTCCAGAAGATCGCAAATGTAAACTTCTCTAACCGTAACTCTTCGAAAAACTGGTCCCACGACACGAAGAGAAATATTCAATAAAAATGACGTATCTTTTCCGTAATTCCGGAGCGAAATGCTTCTAGAAAATTGTACGGAATTGTCACGGAGTTTTTCCGGAGCGTTTCGCAATAATTTTTATCTGAATCTGCTGTGGAAAATTACGATACCATCACTTAAATTTTCAGAGTCGATTCCATAATCGGTGAGCGAGTTGAACATTTGGAAACACAGTCGCATTCGCCGAATCTACGGTACCGAGAGTCTACCGTATTTTCCGCATTACGAGTCTCAATTAGGCTTCATTGAATCCCTTTTCCGAGAGAACCGACGAACCCCGCGGACCGGTGAAAGTGGCGGACGCTGCGGTCTCCGGTCCGCACCTGACGTGTCCCACGTCGCGTCCTGCAGCTCGCAATTGCGCCGTCAAAGCCAAATGTTGCGTTTCCCCCGGGGTATAATGACCGCGAGCTGGGGAAATAGTGTCGTCGAAACGCCTCGTCGCCATGGTTTCTCTATTTACCCCTTTCGAATGATTGACACTCGCCGATGCGTGACCCCTGCGCCTTCTTCATCATCCGCGGCGTCTGGAGGACCGCGTACTATGCAATCGGACTGTCACCGCCAGCTGTCCCGCGACATTGTCCGATAATTGCACCTTTTGTTCCTCGCCGTGGCGACTTCCTAAGAATCCCCGAAGTATGCAATTGACGGTGTCAACGCCAGATGCTCCGTTCCGCTGAGTCAGAGGTGCCGCGTCGTCGACGGGGGTCTCCGCGGACTCGAGGGGACGCGGCTTCTTACACTCGCGAGGACAACCGCAACGGACAGAGGGCGAAGAAACGAACGCACGATGGACTTCTGGGACCAAATATACTTCAAACCTATGAAGATCGTGTCCTGCTTGGCTGGACAATGGCCCTACCAATCGCCGATGGAGCGAACCATCATCAGGTCTCTGTTGGTTGCTGCTGTCGGCAGCCAAATAATATCTCAGGTAGAGCCTTGAGAGCAATTAAGGAGCGAAGTGGTAAAACGGTTTGAAGTTGCTCTACCCTTCCGGTAAATTCAAAGATTATTGAAAATGACAAAAAACTTCCAGAAAACTCGAAAAAATGCGACGTTATTATCGTACGACGAAATTATCGTTTTGGTTTTTCAACACGGAGAGAAATATTCAATAAAAATTACGTATCTTTTCCGTAATTCCGGAGCGAAATGTGGTTGTAGGAAATTTTACGGAACCGTCACGGAATTTATCCGGAGCGTTCCGTAATTTTTATCTGAATCTCTTGTGAAAAATTACGATACCGTCACTTAAATTTTCTGAGTCGATTCCGTAATCGGTGAGTGAAGTGAGAGTTCCATAATTTTTTCTGAACATTTCTCTCCGTGAACGAAGAAATGTTTAAGAATCAGGCTTTAACTCAGTGTCTTATGTGAAAATCAACACTTCCATTGTAATCAAAGTTTAAAATCTGAATTTTTTTTTCATCAGATGTGAAAAAATCGAGAAATTTTTTGACACCACAGAAAAAATTATCCACGGTTTTGCAAACAAGTTCTGTTATTCATTTGAAAGAACGGAATGTTTGAAAAAATATCAATACTTCGCGAAATTTAATTTAGATAACATTGACTGGGTATGAATTTTTTCAACATTTTCCCATGCAATTTAATTGAAAAATTCAAAAAGTGCGATGTAGCCCGGGCGAAAGGTACAGCTACTTTAAGTCGACTTATCTCGCAGTTGAGTTTTTGAGGAATATTTCCGAATCTATGGGAGATAGCAAAATTTTCGTGACTACATTTGTTGTAGCTCTCAATCGGTTCTACAAAAAATGTTATAACGAAAATTTTGCTATCTCCTTTAGATTTCGGGATATTCATCGAAAACTGGTTAATAGGCAAAATTGGCTTTTACCATTTTACCACTTCGCTACTGAATTGTTCTCCCATTTCGCTGTCTCTTTCTCTCGCGTCTTTTATTCAGGGGAAAAGTCGTTAATTGCATCCGACATTTGTTGTTCATTCCTCTGGAAAACCCTCGGCTTTAGGAAGAAATGAAGAAATCCTCGGGAAAGAGTTCAATGATATTTCTTCATAAACCATTTTCACTGACATAATTCGATATCAGTTATTCTAAATCCAGTAGTTATCAAATCCATTGATAAGTTCTTCACAGAATGTGAACTGAAGATATAATTGGGCTTACGAATTTGCAATTTATATATTTTATGCACCTCATATACCTTGTAAATACCATTTAGCAGCTGATAGCCCTCGTATTGACATCTCTAATGGTTAAATTAAACAAAAATCGATATTAAACGAGAGGATGCACCGAAGTTTTCCGTTTTATCACTTTAGCACTCGTTTTTAGATTGCAGCAGTTGCCGAACACTCGAACGATCTCGACTTCTTCATGGAGCTAGTCCCTCCCTTTGTTGTTGAACTCACATGCTTCACGAAGATGATCAATTGCTTTTTTTTCTTGGGTAAGGTGAGTAATTACTTCCGATTCTTTCGCCTTCTGTTGAAATTTTTCCCAAAATTCCATCAGTTTTTCACCGATTTCCATTCATGATGCTCATTTTCCACCTAATTATTATTATATTGTTTACATAATAGTAACAAATGGGTTTGTGTATTGTCTAATGATACTAATTTTTTAGATAAAAATTCTATTGGAGCAACTGCAAGAGAATTGGAAGTTTTTTCCAAGCGGTCGTGAGAATGAGTTGCTTCGCGAGCATTCTCTATTTGGATTTCAAATGTCGGTGTTGTTTATAGGTGAATAAATATATTCTGATGGAATATCTTCAGTATTGGAGTGGATGTGATTTATGATTGATCGCATTTTTCACAGGAACTTTATACATATCTGGATTTGTTTTTGGGACGCAGCCCTTTCAAGCCATTATTTTACACTTTGTTCTCAATTCGAATGGTAGTGTGCCACATCAGTTTCTTTTTCCAGCTAATTGGGGGCCCATTGATGCTGATAAATACTACTTTCCACTCATTTCATTGTCCGCTTTATCTATTTACTGTGTAGTTACAATGCTCGTTGCCATTGACTGTGTCTTCTACACATGCTGCGGGCATGTTTGTGGATTATTCGCCGCATTAGGGTAATTATGTCTGGCGATGTGACGAATTAAAATTCAGTAGCGAAGTGGTAAAAGGAGATAAGTCAATTTTGACTATTGGCCAGTTTTCAATCAATATCTCGGAATCTAAGGGACATGGCAAAATTTTTGTTATAACCTTTTTTGCGGAGCCGATTGAGTGCTACAACAAATGTGATTAGGAAAATTTCGCTATCTCCCTTAGATTCGGAAATATTCCGCAAAAACTCAACTGGGAGATGAGTCGACTTATCTCAGTTTACCACTTCACTACTGAATTGCAGAACAAGTGTTCTTATTTTTGTTTGGAAGGCATTCAATAGAGCATTTCAATTTCAATAATGATCCGCAATTGGGAGACGATGGATTCGCATTTCTTCGGCGATGCATTCAGATACATAATAGGGTATTAGAGTGAGTAAGCATGAAACTTAATGTTATAAGTTCATCCGTTGAAAAATCTTTCTGATGATAATTAACGTGACGAAGTGAAATTAAATGAATAGCTTGGGAGGAACTTTCAAGAGTAAAGATATTGAATTCAATATAAGCAGAAAAAATCGTGAAATTTCTAGTTTCATTGGAAGTTCAAGAATATTCACATATTCACTCGGATTTTCCAAATTTCTATTAACTTTTAGAAAATAATTCAATTGAAATTTAGTTTCCATCGATATTTTCATAAAATTGTCTCATAAAATATGTCATTTTTAATTTTAATAATTGAGTTAACTGAACTTTGTATTTTTCTCACAGATTCATAAGTGTAATGGAGGATGTTTTGACGGTCAACTTCTTGATAATGCTCGGATCTGTTACGATGGCGATGAGCTTAACCGCCGTGCAGGTGAAAAAGAATCAACACTGGAAAATAAAATCAACGTTACTCGATTAACTGTCAATTATTCATAACAGATGGTAATTAATTTCGACGCCGTAGTGAAACTCTTGAAGAACCTGGCATTCGCTATCACTCAAGTTACCCAGCTTGCCATCAAATGCTGGATGGCTCAGCGGGTCATGGATATGAGTCTCAATATCAAATTCAGCCTGTAATAAAAACTCATTCGTTTGTATTACTTTGAAATAAAAAAAAAATTACATAAAAACCTAGCGAATTCACTGGGAAATTCTGTCGGATTTCTATTGCACCTTCCCCCAGTTTTTGGCCGGTTCTATTGAAAATTTTTCTATTCTACAGAAAAACTCAATAGAATTTGATTTTTTATACAAATTATTCTTCGAGAATTTCTGTAGAAATTCTTCGGCTTAAATTTTCCAAATTGTTTTGTTTAATATTTTTCAATAATCAAAAAGGAAAATATAGTGAAAATACTGAGAAAATTCATGTCGCAGAATTTCTGTAGAAAAGTCTCAATTGAAGAAGTTGAATAGAAATCCAATAGAATTTTCTATCGAAATCGCTAGGTTCCCTGTGAAATCCTTTCGCGTGAATTCGTGACACTACATTCATTTTTTCCAGTATTAACTCGAAATGGTACCTCGCCTCTCCGAAAACCCAGAAATTAATAGGATTGATGATTATGAGAAGTGAAATTCCGTGCGAGATTACAGCTGGCAAAGTCATCGTTATGTGTTTGGAAACTTTTTCATCGGTAAGATGTTAAAAAGGCTTCAAGCCCTGATGAAGTGGGTGGGCCTCATCCTGGGCCAACGCCTAAGAAATTCCATACAAAAACCTTTTCAGACGTATGGCCCTAAGTGCAATCAGACCAAATTATTCTAAAAAATATTGTATAACATATAATTGCAGACTGTAAGGCTCTCCGCATCGTATTTTACAATGTTCCTGGCTCTGCGATAAACATTGAACTCAAAGAAGAACGTTTGATAGTACAGGGGGATTCCCCTTAGTTTTCTGCTCACGAGCTCCACAAATCGATTTTCTATCGACGAAAAATCGCAGGAGTCACTCCTTGGGGTGCTCATCACTAAAATATATTCATTTCCTGACGGAAATTTTTGTTTTTGTGTTTAGGGGAGGGTGGGATAATAAACGACTTTTTAAAAATTATTCATAACTCAGAAACAAATTGATCAATTGAGCTCAGTTGAGGCTCGTCACAGAGGGAAAGAATTGTTCTTTGCATTGAAAAAAAAAGATTAAATTTCATCAACATTTCAACCCCTCATTAACATTAAAAAAAAAGTTAAAAGAGTCCGATTTACCCAACCTCCCCTATATTAATTTTGGTCATTTGTTTTTGAGATGAACAATAAAATAGACATTAAATATTAATTAATGATCAATATTTCAAATAGTTGTGACTGAAAAATGAATTGTTCAGGTCCCAAACTTGAGATTGGGAGATGGAAAAAAATTCATGCAAATTCCTTATTGTAGCCGACCGATATTAATTCTTCAATCAATGCACCTATTGAATCGATTGCTGACGGTTTGCCGATGATCGAAGTGCATTTAATAACGTTTGATAATAATTTCTTGAATTATAAAAAATTAATCAAGTTTCGCCCATGTGTTTAGCCTTCAGCCGACAAACATGAAAAAGAAATATTTTTCCAATTTTTTTTTTGAATCGAAGCGAAATCGTTTGTAGTTTTCAAATCAATAACTATCAATGATTGATGACGCATTTCATCAGTATCAATCATTTACGGTTCAGCTGGCTCACCCATTCTCATCATGTGCCATCACTCTATAAGGTAGTTCCCCTAATTATCCAGTGCGTCCCAGCGGTGCCGACGGTCCATTGGTGGGTGTAGCACACGGTCTTGTGGTGTAATAACTCCCGACACGAACTATTGTCAAAATGTACACTACACGCTGAGAACAGGTTTTGGTGCTCACCGCTGCTCCGTTTTTGACATGTTTTCGGCTGTTTTATAACCTGGATGCGGTGTCTCAATAGTTGATCGGCGACGGGCATAATCTCAAGGTCGCTGTCTCTTCGCAAAAGAGAAGCACAGTATTCTCGACGCCGAGAGGGTCTGCGAATTGTGTGGCTATTCCCCAGGAACATCTGTCACCCACACTTCGAGGATGGCAAATTAGTGGAGGAATAACTGTTAATCTCAGGAGGTGAGGCCTTTGTTTATTCCTTCGCCACTCACAGTCGATTGATAAATTTATTTCGGCGACTTTTGTCACGTGTTTTGCTCAAATAGGGGAGGTTGGGGTAAAACGGACACTTTTGACTTTTTTTTAAATGTTAATGAGGGGTTGAAATGTTGATAAAATTTGATAATTTTTTTTTTCAGTACAAAGAACAATTCTTTTCCTTTCTGACGAGCCTAAACTGAGCTCAATTGATCAATTTGTTTCTGAGTTATGAATAATTTTAAAAAAGTCTAAAGTGTCCGTTTTACCCCACCCTCCCCTAGTCGTCTTCACTTGTGAAATTATTGCTGAATTGTTGTTATGAAAATAGGATGGAGTCAATGACTTTCCTTAATACTTGAATTTTTGATAAATTTGTTTCGAAAGTTTTTTTCCGTCAAGAATATCTCAAGAATATAAGTGAAAGGATTCAGTTTAATAATAATAAAGTTCATTATGAAATTTAAATTATTACTCCATTCGTTACTTATTATATTTATTACTCCATTCGTGTGAAATTACTGCTGAATTGTTGTTGACTGTTTTCGTAAATTTACGTCAAACGTGAATGGAGTTGACCCCAGCTGATCTCTCACTCCATTCCCAAATTGATGAGTTTATTCAATTGATTTCCCTCTTCAAGAAACAGTCTTGCCCTTAAATTCTGAATGGAATTTCATAATCTATTTTTTTCCATGATTACGACATTATTTTCTTTATTATGAACTTATCAGCCCATTTGTGGAATTATTATAATATTCTAGCTTTACTGCGGATTGTTTTGCTGAAAATGTCTAATGGAAACTATTTCATAGAAAAATCAGGAGAATTTCGTCTTTCTTAACAACTTTGTCTGTCGTAAAACATTTTCTACATTCTTTGACTTGAAATTTTCAAGTTTTTTGTTTCATTCTTTTCAATGGAAGGAAGACGAATAGAGCGAAAACAGCTAGAATCTTTGAAAAAGCTCATCTCAAAAGAATGAGAAATACATAAAAATCAAATTCTACTTTAAAAAATGGTTTTTAATCGCTGAATAAACTCTTATTCAACAGAGATGAGCGGCTCCCGTCTCGGTAGGGGTCGTGGAGGGCGCCTGGCCATTTACGGTGGATGTCTAGTGGTGATGGTATTAATTGTATTTCTTTATCGAGCTGCGACAACGGAAATGACGAGATTACGAGACTTACACGTTCAATGTGCCCATCAGCAAGAAGCATTGGCAGCACAGCTCCAAGGTATCCACTTCATTTTGCATCACACAATTCAAACAGCGACTCCTGCTTATTAATAATTATCTTGGTGGAAAATTTAGTTCGCCAACACGACGAGGAAAGTCCCATCATTCGTCAAATATTAACTTTTACTTTACTAGCAGGAGTAGTATTTATACTCTACATAAAAACTTCTAGTCCCGGTTGCACCAAGTCCTGATATCCAAGTAAACCATAGCGTAAAATATGTCCTCGGCGTCAATTACACCCTGGGGGCCATAATTTATCAATATCTAACCCGAAGAGTAATTTTTTATTTATCCTGTAGCCCCTTTTGAATTAACACTGATTTAACCTTGAGATTAAATATTATTTTTCGTTCCTAGGATAAATTTGAGATACTCTCCCGGGTAAAATAATCCATCGAACATCCAGTTTTACTTTTTTTCTTATCTGACGATTTCGTTACCTGGAACTGGTGCAATCGGTGCGGACAGAAAAAATCCCCACGTTTGTTTCGAGATATTCTGCTAAAATTCTTTGTTCTCAAGTTAAATTGACTCATCAGAGCTGCAGCAAAGTGCCACTAGAGAAAAATCCTTGAGAGATAAGACAGTATTGAGGCTTTTTACAAACATTTAGTTCACTCACATGAGTAAAGTCTCATCCTTCTTCAAAAATTAAAATATTTTTGTCGAAATGTTGACTTCACTAGCAGGAGTAGTATTTTTATTCGACATTTGCATTTTTCTATAGGAAAAGTCTCCTTCCTTTCCCCTCTGAGTTAAATTGGCCCATCCCCTTTTACCTCTGAGTTAAATTGACTCACCCCCTTTTATTGAATCGAATTATAATGTGTCACGTTGAATTCTGTTCTTGCAGTAATTTTTGAATACAAAGTTCGTTTGGAGAAGTCCCTCGCGGAGGAGAAAAACTCGAATGCCTTAGCTAAACAAGAGCTCCAGCAACGTGCCACTAGGGAAAAATCCCTGCGAGATAAGGACAGTGTTGAGGCTCTGCAGAGGTTCAACTCTCTCCAGCAGCAGCACAAACTGCTGCAGTCCGAGCAGCAGGACTTGAAGGACGAGTGCGCCAAGAGGGAAAAGCTGGCGTTGGAGAATGCCAAACAGCTGGAGTCCACGCTGCAGGACCTTCGCAGCCAAATTCGAGTGAAAAATAAGGACAATGGGGATAAGGAGAAGTTGATTGAGAGCCTGAAGAATAAATATTTCAAGCTCGACACTGAGAGGAAAGAAATTGAGAACAAATACAACGAGCTGATTAAAAATGATAACGACAGAGATAAAACTATTGCTCATCTCAATAAAGAGGTCTTTCAGCTCAAGCGAGAATTGGATGGAATAAAGGTGATTATTCTCTACATAATTATTAAAACATTGAATGAAAATCCTTGAGGAAATCGTCATCAATTGACTTTCATCGATGAAATATCGATTAAAAATTGTAGAGAAAAATTGTATAATTTTTTCTGTTGAATTTTTTCACAATTAATAATTTTTCAGTTATTGAGTGGACTATTTTTTCTGATAAATTTAATGTTATTCCAGCCATCTTGCAAAACAACATCTTCAGACCCTAGTTTATTATATCCACGTGCGTATCAATTGAACATGCAACAAAGTGTAGCACCCAAAATAGCCTCGTCTCGGTCGCAGGTGAGTTATCCAAGTAAAAAAAATGACAATCCAATTCCCATCCAGGCACCAAGACAGGACAGATCTAATGATCAGCCTCAGGGAGACAATCTTCTTGATAATGTTGAGTCTGATCAAGGTGATAAACCGATCGATGAACGAGGTGCAATGCACCATGACTTACCATTGCCGTACAATAATGTACAGATTAACAAGCCAGGGCCTGATGATGTTGGGAATTTTAATGAGAAGCAGGAGAAGTCTGTTCTGCCCATGCCAAATGCGGATGAAAAATAAAATTTCTGGAATTTGATGAACTTCTCAGTTGTTGATAAATTTCATGGGTTGTGGGTCCAGCTTCACTGATTATTGTACTTATTTCAAGGGACTACGTCTTTGTTTTTTATTTTTCTACTGTTAATTTTAAGAGAAGAATTTATGTTCATCTGTACTTTTGTTAGTAATTGATCCATCAAGTCTTTTTCAATGTCAGGGGTAATATTGTTCTGAAAAATGTGCCTATGCTTAGTCCATGTTATCTGGAGAATTTTAATAAAATTTTTATTATTTCTTAATGCTTGAGTTCTTGTTTTTTTTCAACTGTTTCTTTGTGCTTTTTTTGGGCTCCTGTTGTTCACTGCAGTTGGGGTTTGCATGCTACTTCTTGATGTTGGGGGTGACAATGGGTGTGAGAAAAAATTCGGAATTGAGAAATTCAGAAATTAAAGAATAATCAATTAATTAAAAAACGATAAATTGTGATGAATTATTGAATTTTATCGGATTTAATTTTATAATGAGAAATAAAAGAGAAATTATTCTCAAGATCATAATTTATGCAAAAAAATAAAAATTCATCTCTTTTCTGTAAAAAATTCTGTACTGAAAATCGTGAGGCAAAGCAAAATAATTTTTACTAGAATTTCTTGCTGAATGAAATTTCATTTCAGTTCCATCCCTGAACTGAAAAAATTTTTGAAAGCGTTTTTTATTCCGCTAATAAATAAAAAATGAACGAATTCATTCGAAAATGTATTCGAAATTCTTCGTATTAAAAAAAAACGATGCAACGACCCAATGACTCTCTCCAATCCCTAAAATTGTTCCAAGATCCTCAAGTATTCTCACACCTAGCAATTGCTTAATTTTCCAGGATAGTTCGACAACGAGTCTATCAAAGCAAAGCATAGAAAGTTCAACCAGATCGATAAAAAAATTCGAGCCATCGTCAACGGAAAGACCCCAACTAGTTAATTTCCCCGCTGCCCCAATGAAACAAGTGTCGCGACTTAAATTGCCCATGGGTGTAGTCCCCATTCCCAAAATGCTGGAGGAGAAGAGAACGAAACAGGAGAGACTGAGCTCAGCTGAGAATAAAAACCCCCAAGTTAACGAGCACGCGTCAAAACTGGAGAATACCGACGACAAATTGCGGAAGCAAAAAGCCCAGAAACTCTTGGATAACAATTTGCATGACGAAGTGGGACGGAATGATGATGGGCACGCTGGTGAGCAGCACGATTTCAACCAGAAAGATAATGCGCCGTGGGTGCTGCGGGTGAAGCCGGGCTTCCAGGAAATTGGCGAGCTAAATCGTGACGAGAAAATTTCTGAGTGAGTTTTCGCACTTGACTCATGTCAGTTACAGTGCGAATATCTCGTTATGTTGATTTGTCCGCTTTGCATGCAACATTTTATCAGACTCGGGGTATTTATATTCGTTTTTTGAATGGTAGGTTGGACGACGGACGACTTCAAGATGTTGAAGAGCAGGATGATGATTATCGAGAGCCACCGCTGGGGGAGGAAGAGCAGGGTAACAATTTTTTAATTGTATTGGGACAAAATTATATTTGCTTCAGACACGAAAAAATTAATAGAATTCGATTTTTCTATTCAAATTATTCTATTGAGATATTTTCTAGTGAACATTTCAATAGAATCAGCCAAAAACTAAAAGTTTAATAGAAATGCAATAGAATTTTCTTGTGAATTCGCTATAATTTCATTATTTCATAATTTAATAATAATAATGATAATAATAACAATAATAATAATAATTTAACTTTATGGGGAATACTATAGCCGTAATTATAGCTATAAATATGCAAAAATATTAACGAAAATATTCTAAAGAAAGAAAAACAAAAAATTAATGTAAATTACATTCCATTTAAATTGAAAATTTGAAGTTTGTCAATGAATTTTGATAATTTCAATCATTTACACATTTACGTTGATGTGCATTTCATTTACGTCCGAAGTTTTCTATAGAAGAAATCAAATGTAGAAATTTCCAGCAAATTTTTCATATTTATTGTATTCTGGTGATAATAATTTATTTATTAACTGTTGATTATTGAACTGAACTCGTTATTTTTCTTTCAGATGAGGACGATCAAATAGAGGACGATCAGATAAAGTAATTAATAGCGTAGAATTCATCATTGGCTCTCCAAAATTGTGACACAGTCAATGTAAATCTCGAACTATCACACATTCATAAATCGTATTTTTCCATAGACCTGGGGACGACTGACAAACTGTTTGCGAGGGAACCGAGTGACACTTAGACATGTCCCAATAATGTATTTCTGTTGAAGGAAGTGCTGGTGGGATTCCCTTATTTTCATTGCCATTATCATGATTTCAGGTGGAGAAGAATTCCCGGGTGAACAATTGCAAGACTGTTCTAATATTTCGAATTATCTGTACAAAACATTCGGTTCTGTTTCAACGTCGATTGCGTAATTGTATGCGTTATGGATGGAGTAATGCGCGTAATTAATTCACTCTAGATTAAACGGACTTATTAATCTCGAGGTTTATATGTTTTTAACAGTAAAATAGCGAAATGTAAATAAATGACACTGGAGTTTTAATAAATGAGGTTGTTGGTGGCTAGTTCGTGATTTATTCATTCCTAAAATTTAGGGAATTTAATCTCAAATGGAATTTATTTATTTTATTATTTATTATTATACATCAATCATTATTCTTTATTATTTATTCATTTTTCAATAGATTTTTTTTTCTGAAAAAAGTTCACGAATGTTTATTTTTATGTAGAAATGCTCGGGCATTAATTTTTTACGTTCGCCTTGAAATTTATAATTAGAAATGAAAAATAAAGTGGAAAGAATGTTTATATACTATAAAAATTTCTAAAAATTCGTCATTTTTTTCTAGTTTCATCGAAAATTTCCCAGCCTTTGCAAAAGTCAATAGATTTTTATTTTTATATATGATATGACTCATATAAGATGGTGAAGTATTTTATACAGAAAGCCTTGAGTATAAATCTTCACCTTTTCCCTCCGTATTTCATATTTTCCTCACGACAAAATCCAAGGAAAAATACTCGGGCAATTCATACTGAAGAATTCTAGAAAAAAATCTACACCTATTGACTTTTTCCTGTAAAATATTCTTTTCATCTCGAGGTTCATGTTTTTAACAGCAAAATAGCGAAATGTAAATGAATGACACTGGAGTTTTGATGAACGATGTTGTTGATCCAATTCGTAATGAATTCATTCCCATTTGGCTTTGATACAATTCAAATTAGGCCGGTTGAATGCCAATGATACGGAGCATTATGCACTCCGGAATAATTAAATTTTTTATTACCGCGATCGAGTGTGGGCGTGCATAACAGGAGCACTGTGATCTTCTGTGCATACGATAAATCTTGAGTTTTCAATTAGCATTCCCACTGAACTTATTCTCACGTTACGTACTAATAAATCCAGGTATTTTTACCAGGTAAACCCAAGCTGAATTATCCCTCCCTCAATATTGAAAAAAGAGTCGAGTCGAGGAGAGAAACTGCGTGCAGTTCAAATGTGTGGGTGAAGACTTGTCCTTGGATTGAATATAGATGCACAGTCGCATGGAAGTGAATATCAATAGGATTTTTTGTTACGAATTCTCGGATATTAAATTTTTGTTAGGAAGAGTACGCGAAAAAATTGAAAAGAAGAATTTTGCCAATTTGAGAAAAAATTCTATAGGATTTTCTACTGAACTTCTGTTAAAATTTTTATTATTAATAGAAGTATTCATTCATTTATTAATTTATTTATTTATTTATCATGCTATAGACCCTATAGCCGAGTATAAGTATTAAGATAATAAATTATTTCATAAGTATAAGAATTTCTTCTTTTGTACATTCAGTTGACAACGTACATTTGGCCACACAGGGGTAGAAAAAAAACAATAATAATCACACATTAGAATTGCAATACTTTATGAAGGTCCTGCTGTTGTTGAGTGAGAGTTTCTCCAATTTCTTCGCAAAGAGACAAATTTCTTGTAATGGCTGGGATTAATATTAATATTAGAATTAATATTAACATTAATATTAATTAATATTAGAATTAATATTAACATTAATAGAAGTATTATTCATCTCGCAAAAACTGTCCAGTAGAAAGAATTATATCGTTCGTGATTTATCTCATTTAATTCAACCACTTCATCACAGAATTCCTCTGATATTAAATAACCCAGAGGTCTAGATGTCTGGCGTAAACAAATGCGAGAATCATTGACTCAACTACGCAATTGTGGATATTCCCGCCGATAAACCCGACATGACCCCAAACAGACCCAAATCCTTATCGCATGATTACTAGCTCCACGATTTCATCGAAATTTGTAATCTGCTTAAAGTTCCACACATACGTATTTCGAAATTTTCCACGTGCTCACCGGTTTATTCGGTTTGCTCCTATTCTTCACATGCGCGAGGATAATTCTGGGAATTTAAATAATGTTAATGTTTACGTCGCCCCTCTGACCTTTCCTGATACGAGAGAACCATTGATGCCGCCAATTGGTGATGATCTAGCCAATTATCCCCTTTTCTCCTTCCTCTCCTCTGCTATTGGGATGGCTTATTATCATCAGTCAAGTTAGTGTGTATTGAAAAATTGCCTGGCCTTTACGTGTTTGCAGCCTTCTCCCTCTTCTCCACGATTGACAATGATCTCAACAGCTCTGGCTCTTCGGAGCTCTTGCAGTTTGTTTTCTGGACGTCTCCAAGTGAGTAGTACCGAGTGGTCGTGATTTTACGTATGAAAAAAATTAATTGAAAAATTCAGCGCTTTTTCGGAAATTTGGGGGAATTTTTATTTCAATTCCATTGAGGATTCGTTTCATTTTTTCCGCAAAATTTTCAACAGAAAAAAATACGATGGGTTTTCAGATTCTATATCAATTATTCTCTTGAAATATTTCATTTGAATTTTTTAATTTTTTGCGTTACATTTCTTCTTATTTCTCATCATAAAATCCGAGAAAAGAAAATTTTAAAATTTACTACAGAATAAATTGTGCAGGGAAATCAGTGCCTGTTGACTTTTTTCCATCGTAAAATGTATAGTGGTAACGCACAGCGAAGTTACATAATTCTCAATAGAAATTAGTGCGAAAAAGGAATAGAATTTTGATGGAATTCTAATAGAACTTCAATACGACTTTTTCATATGCGTGTTATACCGTCGTCTGTAATTATTTCACTCTCGTTTGATTTCCATTTCTTTTTGATATTTCTATTCAGATTTGTTCGTTGATATCGGAATCTCATGATGAGAGTATTTTTGTTAACGCTGTTTGCGTTTAGCGTCGGCATTTGCGCGGCTGTTGATCCTCATGAGCACAACAAAATCGTCTGCTACTGGAACTCTACGTCCTTCAATCGTCCTGGTAAATATTCAGAATATTTCACGCAGGATGAACAAATTTAATAGAACAATCGAGTAAATTTGCTAAACAATTTTATTGAATTTCTATTCAATTATTCTGTGCAACTTATTTTATTGAGATATTTTCTATCAAATTTTTTAGGTTTTTTATTTAATTTCTTGATGAAAAGAAAACGAAAATAGAGTGAAAAAAACTTGGAAAATTTGAGCCGAGAAAATTCTGCACAAAATATCTTGATAGAATAAATTACACAGAAAAATCGAATTCTATCAACTTTTTCTGTAGAATATTTTTTATTCGACATTTCAACAGAATCGGCCAAACTAATAGAAAGTTCAATAGAAATCCAATAGAATTGTCTAGTGAAATTGCTAGGTCTTCCTGTTAAATATTGTCGCGTGTTTCAATTGAATGACCGGCGATTATGGAATTTCAAATATTTTTATTACAGCTGCAGGAAAATTCAATATTCAGGACTTGCAGCCGGCTCTCGGGCTCTGCACACACCTCATTTACGGATTCGCAGGAATCAATAATGAAAATTTCGAGGCAGTTCCGTTACATCCAGACCTCGATACCGGCGCTGGTTACGGATTTTATAAACTCGTCACTCAGACGAAGAGAGTCTTCCCCGATTTGAAGGTTTATCTCAGTGTCGGGGGTAATGCCGATCCTTATGAAGATACTCACAAATATTTGACCTTGGTGAGTGTTCTGGACCGTAAAAAAATGTTGAAAAAATTTAGAAATAAAAAAACTAGGGGTTTATCGGGAAAATTTAACTGCATTTAATTTTTAAGGGAAATGATGTTGCTTTTCAGTTTGTTTTTCAATAGATTTTTTTTTTCTGAAAAAGTTTAAAGATGTTGATTTTTCCATAGCAATACTCGGGCATTATTTTTCTAATTATTTTCTCTAAATTTTGTAATAGGAAATAAAAAAAAATAGTGAAAAGAACGTGGAATTGAAGTTCTACAGAAAAAAAATCTACGTCTATTGACTTTTTTCTGTCAAATATTCTACCAAACTTGCACAGCAAAATTATCCATAAACTTCAATAGAATTCCTATGAAAAGGTAATTGAATTTCGTAACGAATGCATTATATGATAATAATCCATGAATATTAATGCATCGACTATTAGATTGAGACCCCCGAGGCCAGAACCAAGTTCATCAACTCAGTAGTCCGTCTTCTGAACGAATACGACTTCGACGGAGTCGATCTCGCCTGGCAATTTCCCCCAGTCAAAGTACAGAAGAAGCGCGGAACATTCGGCTCAATCTGGCATGGAATCAAGAAGACCTTTGGGTACGGCAAATTCAAGGACGAGAAGGAGGAGGAGCACAGGGATGGGTTCACAAACTTGGTCCGTGACCTGAAAGCCCAACTGAGACCCAGGAATAAGGCACTCACGCTCACTGTCTTGCCGCACGTCAACACCAGCGGTAAGTCGACTTGACATTCTGAAGGAAAAACACATCGTCAAATACTGAGATGGGATTTGCCACTTTTTTTGCATGACGAATCTTCAACCTTCAGTGTACTACGATGCAAGATTATTGACACCGAATATCGAGGCCGTTCACTTGATGGCCTTTGATCAGCGAACGCCTGAGAGAACTCCCAAGGAGGCTGATTATCCAGCGCCTGTTTATGAGAGCTATGGGAGGATTCCTCAGGATAACATCGACGCTAATGTTCGGTACGAATTTCCAATTGAATGCACATGAAAAAAATTGTACAGAAAATTTCATTCAATTTCTGTTGAACTTTGGATTAATTTTCGAAATTTTCAAGAGAAAATACTCTGTAGTTTCTTCGTACAATTCAATTTTTCTGCACAACCTATTCTATTGAGATATTTTCTGTACAATCTCCTCGGCTCAAATTTTCTGAGTTTTTTACTTGACTTTTTTAATGAAAAAAAAGAAAAAAAGAATGAAAAAAATTTGGGAAATTTGAGCCGAGGAAATTTTGTAGAAAATGTCTCAATAGAATAAGTTGTATAGAAAAATCTCATTCTGTTGACTCTTGAGAAATTTTCCTTGAATTTTACAATTCAATTCCCAGGAGCAGTATTAGATGCGTATTTTTTTTCCTTTTGAAACAACGATAAAGGAAAATTTCCAAATGGTTCGAGGCGTCTGCATTATGACATCATTCCCATTTTGCATATCATGCATTATTGTTTTTCCCAGGTTCTCATTCCTCATTATTCATTTATATTAAAAGTCCTCAGTAGACATAATTTTCAAAAATGTTTCGAAAATATAATGCAGGTAGTTACGAACGCCGCCATCTTGCACACCCCCTCTCTCCGCAATGGGCTTTAAAGATGGCGGCGCCTCCACCTCGCATTTTTAAACGTTTCTAAAAACTATTTATCTTCCCCAGATGACCCTCAACTCTCTTCGTCGAGTGACTATAAAAAGAACAATTTTTTAAAGCCGTCTTTCAGCCTTTCCCGTCCCCCATTGGCTGAGAATTTATGGCGGAAGTTTTTTCCCGCCTTTGAGTCGTTTTTTACACCCGAGGCGTCCCAAAAAAAACGTATTAAATTTTAAACTGCAGTAAAAAAAATCCATAAAACCTCAATGTCATTACTATGAAAAAAGATCTTCATCGCTTATTTTCCATTCCCAGTTACTGGCTGGAGCGCGGTACACTCGGTGGTAAAATCGTGGTAGGCATTCCGGCGTTCGCCCGCACCTGGAAATTAACCGAAGACAGTCAAATCTCTGGAGTCCCTCCAATTGTGACTGACGGTCCCGGGGCGGAGGGTCCCCACACGGCGACCCCAGGCCTCCTCTCGTACGCCGAGGTCTGCGCTCGCTTGACGGAGTCATCAGTGGGTCGTGTCAGACGCGTCAGCGATCCGTCAAAGAAGTACGGAAGCTATGCCTATCAGCCCTACAACTCAGACACCGGTGCCGAGGGCATTTGGATCGGCTACGAGGACCCTGACACAGCCGGTAACAAAGCCAGTTATGCCAAAGCAAAAGGTCTCGGTGGTGTCGCCATTTGGGACTTGTCTACTGACGATTTCCGTGGCACCTGCACCGGGGACAAATTCCCCATTGTCAAGGCGGCCAAATACAAACTGTAAACTACGTAATGCCAACATGATTGATATTATTCACATGTATTTGGTAATAAATTTCGAGTGTTGAGAGGAGTCAGCGGTTCAATGTCATTGTAAACATTCATGTCACGAAAATAACGTCGAGGGCAATCATGTATTTGAGTCAATGGGTCAGGCAATCAAGTGATAATTCATCGAATCATTTTGAAATGATTTCATATTGAAGTTGGTTTTTCATTTTAACAATGAGTTCAGTTACGAAAAATGACCAGGCGAGGTTCGAACCCACGACCTTGGCATTACCAACTCGCTCGTCTAACCAATTGAGCTGTGGGAAGTCACTACATCATTTTATATGATCATTCGAAATATTTTTGAATAATGAAATGGTTTATTTTTTAATCCGTTCAAACGAAACATCGAAAAGCTATTTTAAAATTTGAGGACTTAAATACTTCAGCGGAAGAACAGTGAAGCAGATCAAGGGCAACTCCCACGCGGGAATTTGAACTCACAACCTTCAGATTACAAACTACTCTAACTAATGAAGCTGTCGGGGTTCACATCGAATATTTTAAAACAGCTTCAGAAATACGAGTAAAGAAATAGTATTTAGTCGACTGAAAAATACAACGGAAAATAGCTCTTTCTATTGAGAAAACTGTAAATAAGCTGCGGATTTTCTCAACAGAATCGGCCAACAACTAATAGATTCCATTTTTTATTAAAATGTTTCGTACGCGTCCTCTAATAATTTTCAAAATTATGGCTGGGTAACCGCAAACGAGTTTAAACCTCTTTGAATCAACTCATATTATTATAGATATTCACATAGATACGGGATTCCCCGTTCGGCACCTCCCCCCACAAGGCAAAATTTACCATTACATTAAGGTATCAAATTAAATCCAAACAATGTCAAAATATATGAATTTGAAAAATAAATATGAAAATAAAATAAAAGGAAATGATAATATTCGTGGCGACTATTGTATACTGAAATCATAACGAAGTACGTGATCATGGTAATGAGCGTAAAACTAAAAATAACTCACAAGTAAACACAGTTGTAATCTGCAGTATATTTTCCTTTTACATATCGAGAAAAAGATAAAAATTTGACGAAATAAAAAAATAACGAAGCACTGAAATCGACGATGTAAATAACGTCTACATAATTGAACATCGTTTGACATTATACCTATATTGTTGGTCCACATGATTGACGCTAAATACCTTCAGTAATTTATCGGTGTCTTTGAAATACGTTTGTCTCTTGGTCAATGTAACTTTCTTTCTCTTCCGGCTCTTCATGAAATTAATATTTTTTCTACGGGAGGATGTTAATTCAAGCATCTCCTCGAGGCGTACGCGTATAGGCCATCCATTATCGCTGTCTGAATTGTCGTCAAATGGTACACCACCATTGTAGTAAGCTGTCTCATCTATTTCGGTTAATACACGGGAATTCGATAGATTTTCAAATGCTTTTATCGGATAATCAGTTATGGTATTGCTTGCAACTGAAGCTGAATCGTAAACGCGTACTGGTCGCGCCAGTGACGATCTTCTTCTAGCTTTTATCTGTAAATTAATGGGTTGACTAGTATCACCACTGCTATTGTTCTTGCGGTGTCGATCGTTAATGTAATTTGTCAGAATAACTCTAGGGTGTATTGCACTATCAGTCACGGATATTGTTTCGTGACGACAATATTCATTACACTGAAGGCAGTCGTAATATTTATCGGAGGATTTGGGTCTGGTTATCAGGAGATTATCGTTCCATGGACTTTTGCATTCTGACCCTTTACTCCCGGACTTTAGCAGACTTTTTGGCTTATTTGAAGGCTTCTGTCACACCTCCTGCAGGTACTTGAGGGGACAGAGGGTCTCGCGGGATCGTACGTCACCCTCCTCCGTCACGTGACCCGACGATCTTGTGTCGGCGGCACAACGCACCATTGCTATGCCGTCCAACTCTTCGCCGACTTGAATCACTATCTGGAATTGTTTGTTAGTTTTTTAATTATTTAAGTTAGTCTGTCGGAAAAAATTGAATGGGGAATCTAGTATTCGATATTCTGTTGGATGATTCATTCCCTTTCTCAACGATTTCTACTAAAAATTGTGCCATTTTTTATGACGTAGGGGAGCATGGGGCAAAATGAAACGGAGCAAAATGAAACAGTGGGAAAATCTCGTCATCTAAAGGAGATAGGACATTTTTGAAGAGGACCTTTTTTGTAGCTTGTAAAATTCTCTACAAAAAAGGTTTCCATGAAAATCGTTCTATCTCCCTTAGATCACAAGATTTTCTTGCTGTTTCATTTTGCCCCGTGTTTCATTTTGCCCCATGCAGATTTGCCCATTTGCAGATTTTCATTAAATCTCTTCAATTTTTCTATTATCGAAAGTGGATTAAAACTACTGAAATGGGGGGGGGGG
>NW_021681032.1:524732-528002 GCF_001412515.2 Diachasma alloeum
GGGGGGGGGGGGGGGGGGATTTTGTGCTATGAGTTCACAGCCAAAAATGAACAGAAAAATACAAAGTGTAACTTGAAAAAATTTTTCACTTTATAGCAAACAGATGAGGCGAGGTGAGGGTCATCGGAAGAAGATCAATAATTTTGAGAAATGTTTAAAAATCCGAGGTGGGCGCGTCGCCATCTTTGAAGTCTCGCCCAGCGGAGGGAGCAAGATGGCGGCGCCTCACCTGCCAGCCACCTCGTATTTTCAAACATTTCTTAAAATTATTCACCTTCTTCAAATTACGCTCAGCTTGCTTTATTCGTTTGCTGTAAAATGAACAATTTTTTAAAGATATATTTTATGGTTCTCCATCCCCTTTGGGCTGAGAATTCATAGCCTAAAGTTCTCCCCGCATTTTAGTAATTTTTTCAATAGGATTCCGCAGAGCATCTGCAATGAATCAATTCCAAAATTTTTATCAATTGTCCATTCAGGGGTACATGTGGAGAATTGACTCTTTACGTTTTAGAACTTCTCAACAGACATGTTTTCTTAATAATCTGGATATTGACCTGATCACGCAGGAGTGTCACTGAGTCAGCTAGCTGGAGGTTCCTGGTGACCTGCAGGGTTTTCTGGCCAGACTCGACTCGCATGACATAGGCGCTGGGAAAATATCCGGCTCTGCCACCCAGGCATTTTCCCTTCCACCAGTCCTTCTCGGATTTATCGATCACCGTCACTTTATATCCCGCCCTTTTAAATCGAGGGTTAATGCATCATTATTAGAGTAAAGATATCGTGTGTCTGTTCACTTATCAGTGTGAACATTTTAATTATGGGAGAATGACGTTTAACGTAATTTTAGCTCGGCTTTTAGTGTGAGGGGAGGCGTTGGAGTTGGTGAATGCGAATGGAAATTTTTATTAAAATTTTTCAATGAAACTTTTCCATTGAACATTTCCATTGAAAAAACGCGTAGACAATCCAATAATACAATTTTGCAGGGAATGCACAAATTCAATCAAATTTGATTATATTTTATTTTAAAGTGAACACTCGCGAATTTTTCGAAAGAGAGTTTGAAAATACCAAGAAATTCAGAGAGCACTTTCCTTGAGAAAATGAACGGGATCAGCCCTCGGGGAAGAACCCTCGGGATTATGGAACAGATTGAGTTTTTGTGAACATAAAAAAAAGGAATATATCCTTTGAGTCCCTTCACAACGACTAGGTCACCTTAAACCGGAGATAAAATGAATCTCTCCCAGAGATTGTGTTTCCGTGAAAATCAAATTCTCCTTTCTTCCGCGCCACAGGGAGCTACGCCAATCCAACAGCGGCGGGGGGAGGGGGAGGGGTGAGTGGGTGTCAAGTGCCGAAAGCGCTGGGCTACTGTGTGGGTGACATTGAATGCCGGTTTCGCGCGTGTCAGGCAATAACAAAACGACAGTTTCAATTTTAACGGTGAAGTTGTTGAAAAACATTACAGTGAAATGTGATAGAGTGTTGTGTTTCCGAGGACAATGGGGTGAGCAGTGAAGTGGATTGTTTGTCCGTAATACGTCGAGTGCAGGGCGAGCTGAAAGGTTAGATTCACGAGATCCTTTTGTTGAAATATTTAGGGCAATTGAGTTATTACTTGCTGATGGACCAAAATAACTATTTTCGTAAGGAGATCCAAGTGTCTTGTACAGTTTAGTACAGACTACACGGCAGTAAATTTGTCAGGTAAATTGCGTGAGAAAATTTGAAAATGAGTATTCAGCGTCACACGCGGGTATTATTATTCTATTGAGAGATTTTTTATGGAATTACCTCGGCTCAAATTTTTTGTTTTACCCATTCCTTTTTTTCTTTTCTCTTCATGAAGGGAATTAAACAGTTTCAATCATTAAATTTCTCAATTAAATTGCGCGGGAATATTAGAAAAGAAATTAATATTCAGCGTCACACGCACGTGTTATTATTCTATTGAGATTTTTTTAATGGAATTTCGTCGGCTCAAATTTTCCAAGTTTTTTTTAGTTCTCTTTTTTTTATTTTCTTGCCATCGAGAAGATCAAACAAAAAAACCTGGAAAATTTGAAATTTGAGCCGAGGAAATTCTGTAGAAGATATCTCAATAGAATAAGTGATATAGAAAAATCTAATTCTATTGATTTTTTCGATAGAATATTTTCTATTGAACATTTTAATAGAATGGGCAAAAAAATGGGCGAATTCGATAGTTTTTCTATGAAATTTTTTCGTACGCGCATTAAAATTCCATTTTGCACAGAATTCTTATTTTTTAAACATTCGTTGTTTATAAATAAATAATTGCAATTGTTTAAACTTTCGGAAACCTAATTTTTTTGGGCGTGAAATCGATCTCTATTAAAATTCTGAACATGAATATGTAATTTTTTTGCGATTGTAAGGAATGATTTTTAGCTGTGTGAACTTGGAGTCGAAGTTTGATAAATCGATTTTTTTTCTTATAGTATCGATTGTACTCAGTGAGTACCTAAATGTACCACATTCATTTTCGTTTGTACCCCGCATCGCTAGACGTAAGGNAGTTTGATAAATCGATTGTCTTTCTTATAGTATCGATTGTACTCAGTGAGTACCTGAATGTACTACATTCATTTTCATTTGTACCCCGCACCCCTAGACGTAAGGGGTGCGGGAAAAATCGTGCAGCGTCGGAAATGAAGGTACGGAAAAAATTTTCATGAGCAAGGATTCAGCATGGATAGTACTTGTATGTACTATATTTTTCCATTTCATTTATCAACCCCTTCAATACTTTACCCGCTTCTAAAATCTTGAATGTATGAAGGACGTCAGGAAAACATACAGATAGCTTCTAAATTGTTAGTACTCGTTTGTACCAACGAAAATTATTCATTATGATTATTATTATTATTCTCATCAAATCACCTGATTCCATTTTTATCAACCGTAAAATCATCGTAATGAATTCCATATGTAGTTCGTGAAGTTTTGATGTGGGTACAAACGTCTCATCTTCCGTACTTCCACTCCCATCGCAGTACAAACGGAACAATTTACTGTACATGATAATGAGACCAAGTACAAACCATTGAGAGCTTCAAAAACAGTCGTAGATTATTAAGAAAAATGATACAAACGTTTTTCTGAATTTTTCCGAGATAATCGCGAAAAACGAAATGGCCAAAAAAAAATAATTTAATTTATCTTGTAGAGGGCGTAGGAAGTGGAAAAGTGCAATTCTGAGCCGTCCATCTGCCTATACGGGACCCAAATTTTCTCAGG
>NW_021681033.1:0-1542 GCF_001412515.2 Diachasma alloeum
GGGGGGGTCAACCGTAATGCAAATCCAAGTTATGGGAATAATAATAATATTAATAATGATTTTTTTTTCCTTTTTTTCAGTACATCCGGTGGGGTTTTCTAGGGTGGGTCACGATGAGGGGGGACGTTCTGCCCTAATAGAAATTAAAGTTATTGATTGTTTTTCNTAATGATTTTTTTTTCCTTTTTTTCAGTACATCCGGTGGGGTTTTCTAGGGTGGGTCACGATGAGGGGGGACGTTCTGCCCTAATAGAAATTAAAGTTATTGATTGTTTTTCCCCAATCGAGGGATGATTTTTACGGTGGGGTGAAGAGGTTTAAGCCCTAATATAAACATAAATTATTGGAATGAATGTTTTTGTACCGAAAAATTAGTAGGGGTTTTCCAGAAGCGATAACGATTGAGGAGAGAAGGTTCAACACTATAATATAAATCATATAAATGAGTTATTCGCCTTTTTTTTCCAAGAAATTTCATGCGAGATATTCAGGATGGGTAAAGGTGAGAAGAGTGGTTAAATACTAATATAAAAGTAGTATGGGAACTACTTTGGCGCCCCCCACCTAAAGTCGATATGGCCCCACCACCACACCTGTCAGAGTAGCACGGCTCCGACGTGTGTGAGGGTGGGGTACAGCGTGGCTGCGGGTGCGTCACCCGGGCGCGTATCCCAACCCCGGGCGGTTTCGGGAAAACCGCTGGTCCCTCGGCCACGAAATTAAAATTTGGGGGTCCAAAATTTTACCCCCACCACCGCTTATAAGTATAGGACACCACCACCACACCGATCGGAATAGCGCGGCTCCGAAGTGTGTGCGCGGTGAGGGTACAGCGTATACTGCGGGCGCGTACCCCAACCCCGAGCGGTTTTGGGGGAACCGCTGGTCCCTCGACCGCGATACTAAAATTTGGGGGTTAAAAATATTGGCCCTCTCCATCACTAATATTTTAGGGACCCACCATCACACCGATCGGAACAACGCGGCTCTGATGTGTGTGAGCGGTGGGGTAAAACGTGTACTGCGGACGCGTATACCAATCGCACTCTCGGACGCACTCTCCTCACAGGGCTCCGAAAAATCCGACAATCGTCATTGATCACCTGATGCATTGAATCGAACTGTCACTGAACCACTAGCACTGTGGACCCATAGGCACTGGAGAGAAACCCCTGTCCTCGCGACGCTCCTCTTCCAACCAGCTAGCCCGGCGATCCTGGGTGTAATCGGCTGGCTCGATAACTATGGGGAATAGTCCATCCCTCTGCCACCATCCCAGCTGGGGTGGTCCACTGAGACCCCGGTGCCGAGTATCATTCTCCAGATGCTCAGCTGGGAGAATGAGAGGTTGCACTACCCGGAGAGTCCATCGGCGGTCCGGGAATCGGAGGTCCAGCCCGTCATACCCGTCCCGCAACTCGTACGGGTCCGGGTCTGCCTCGATGGCGATGGGGTCCTTGTTGAACCCCCTGATCAGGGTGGACCAATCATGGTCATCAGTGGTCGAGCATGATGAGGACGTGTCCGAGGAGGGTGTGGCGG
>NW_021681033.1:1567-2966 GCF_001412515.2 Diachasma alloeum
CTTCACTGAGGACTGAAAAAAATGATTATATGGTTTGGAGAGACAGCCGTTGAGTTGGTTACTCACCCTGGAACAATGTGCTGACCATGCAGTTTTGCACGTGCACTCTGTGACATCTTCTCCACCGTAACACACACTAGCTCTTGAAGGTCAGACTAGCCGTCTCCACATGTGCTTACCTTGCAAATCTGACATCTGCAGAGACGAGTTGATACCATTCTCTTTCTTATAAGAATATTCTCATCATTTAAAATTACTAGATTTAATTTTAACAACTTTATTTCTCATCAAGTCGATGATTAATAATCGTTTAAAAATGAGATCAAAATGAACACAAATAAAATGAACACAAATTGATATGATATCATCAAATGGAACCAATCTTATGAACGAAACTTGCAAATTAATTACATACCTCTATTTCTCCAAATCTCGCAGGAAACTCAGCCACGGATACACAACAACTGTTGGCGGAGTACTGATAATTCTTGGGAAATCCTCAAATATATACTATTCACACTTATTACCCCCTCCCCCACGGTTCTACCAATCATGTAGTTGTAATTAGGAGATCAGCCAATAGTAGTGGTTGCTTCACCCAGATTGATTCCGCGTTGAGTCATCACAAAAGACACGTGAGTGTAACTCTATCATGACTTTTTTTTGGTCGTCTCCGAGTTGCTGACCGATGCATCACGTGTTATAAAATTTGCAGTTTTGATGGTTTGTCTTTGTCCTAAGAGAAATTTACAAAACTGACAGCTAATGAATCATAAGAAGGCACAAGCGTGTAACGCTATCCGTGAATCACCGATTGTGATTTTCGACGGTTTTCAATTGCTGATCCATGCACCACGTAATCATGCACACGAGAACTGGAAAAACGTGGCCGAATCGGTGAAATTTGAGCATGTTTTTGGTAGGCCGATTCTTTCGGGCTGTCAAAAGTTTCAGTATCTATCGACAACTGGTGAGAATTGTGTACCAAACTGAGATAACNCGAATCGGTGAAATTTGAGCATGTTTTTGGTAGGTTGATTCTTTCGGGCTATCAAAAGTCTCAGTATCCATCGACAACTGGTGAGAATTGTGTACCAAACTGAGATAACGTTGTAAAATCTGTTGATATGCGTTCCATTTCTCACGTTCATCAGCGTATGAACCCGATTCTAAGATTTCTTTCATTTCATTATCAAGACGTGACAATGTCGTTCCCTGTGTTTGTACACTTTTTGGCGTAGTGATACGGTTATCAGATGTCATAAGTGTCTGACCCCTGTCATCAGACAGGATTGGGTCTTCTGGAACAAGTATCATCTTCCGAACATATTCCATCTCTTTTGATTGTTCCACTCTTACTATTTACTAATGAGGTTTGAAATCAAAGTACCTAGTATAG